>NW_027367508.1:0-57422 GCF_046119375.1 Phyllobates terribilis | reverse complement strand
AGAATATTACATAACTAAATTAATTAATCCAAACCTAACAATAGCTTGACAGGTATCCTCATTTAGCGATATTCACTTAATTTTGAAGATTCTTATACATGGCTTGCAACTTTCTAGTGTGTCATATGTCACAAAGGTAGAAGGCCGGAAAATGAGAAATATATACTTATTGTCTGATTTCTTTACTGAACCTGCAATGGTGTTTATGGAATTCTAACTCATGATTCTAACTATAAATCTAGGGTACAATATCAAAGTGCAAAGTTGGATTCATAGAAAGTGTGGTTATATGGATGTGTAGAACTCCATGAATATTAGCATCAGGTTGTTGGGGGGAATTTAAGTGTGCACATCAGTAAATCAAATCTAGGCTACATAACAAAAACAGGACCTTAATGTGAATAATGTAATTGAAGTGTAAATTATGCGTATAGATCTAATCAGGAAAAACAAAATAGCATCCTCTAGAGCAAGAATTGGACGTGTGAATAATGAATTGAAGATTACAGAGTACCTAGTCAACTGAGCGCAGGGCGTAATACTTGGAGGCTCATGTACGATTCTTCTTAAATGAGAGCCTACATTTGTCCATCGATAGCAAGAGATCAGAAAATAAGCGTGTATATATTTCGGTGCTGCTAGATATATAGGAGGCCAAAGGCAGCCGTTACGCGCTCGGATGGAACGACAGTTTATTTGTAGACATGCATATGCTAGAATTGAAGAGCATTGAGTACGTACAATTATTCTGGCGAGCGTAACCCCCATAAACTGAATCGAAAGGGAGAAGGGGAGCCCAACAGACGCATGGTGCAAAAGGAAGAATAGGAAGGAGTTAGAAGAAGTAAGGATTCAAACGGAAAAAAGAGGTTAATGTTGAAGGCTGATCGTAACGGAAAAGTACATGGAACATATAGGTTGTGAATATAATTGGGCCATGTATAATGGATATGGGCCAATACGGCCCAGTCGAATAATAAGATAAAATAGTCTTCGTTCAATAATAAGTAGGGTATAATAAGGTAAATTAGGTTTGATTTAATAAGTAGGGTATTTATTGATTTCAAAGAATGCCAATTTTATATTAGACAAGCCGGACGAACCTTTCATCGCATTTGTTTGTTGGATTATTCGGCTATTGGACTATTGGGTTATTGGGCTTAATAGATACATTTATTTGTTTAGGCCAACAAAAACAAAATATGGATTTGTGTCTTTGAAAAATAATTTTTGTCCATGTGTGTAATAAATATCAATCAACTACGCACTTATGATTTTTGTCCAGTGCTAACTTTACAATATACTAGAATCTTGTTGCCCGTGCTTTGCACGGGCCTTATATATATATCAATATTATAGCTTATGTGTTGAGTTTAATTTATGTTTCACGTAGGTGTAATTCTAGTTTTATTTCATACAATGTTAAATAGGTCTAATATTAATACTATAAATATATTCATGTAGGTCTGATTCTAATTTATTTTATACAAACTTAAATAGGTCTAATTATAATATTATAATCATCTATTTATTGTATACATGAACATCTATTTATATTATATAATATACTCTCATATCAGAGGATTAAGTGATATATATATATATCTTGTATGATATAGCTAAGAATAATTAGACGTTCCAAATATTTGAGACTTAAATATTTCGATAATTGAGTTATCCATTAGGCCTATATTTTTGGCTTAGATGGATGATACAAATAAGAATCTATTGATTTTGATTTTGATTATTAATTTTTTTTAGATTGAGTATTAGATATGAGTCTTTTACATATTAGGGTATAATTAATGTGTATTAGGATCCCATTTAGTGTTTTTTGCATCCCGTAAGATTGTAGTATCACACGTGGATATTATAGAATAGATTTGATTTGATAATTAGATTTATAGATTTGATTAAATTTGATAGATAAAAATAGTTGTTGGATTGTTCTGATGTATATTATTCTTCGTAATAATATTGCATCTCTTTCCAGGTATATTAATTGTATAGTTTCTGAAAGAGTTTATTTTTCGATAAAATGATTTTTGAAAGAGTTTAATCCTTCAATAAAATGAATTTTGTAAGATTAAAGGTTAAAGAAAAACATGTAAAAGAGACATGAAAATGGAAATACAAAATAGAAGAAATTCATTAATTAATTGAATTTATGAGGAGTAGTTGAGGTCATTTAATGTTTTAGTTCACCCGTCATTTTATCACGTTTTTTCCGTACTTATATCACCCATGTAGGTTCTAGATTAAGGGTTTGTTTAGTGGATGTTTTTATAAAGATATTGTTATTTATAAAAATCTTTTCTGAATAAGTGTGTTTGGATAAAAAATACTTTGTACAAAAATGTGTGTATTTTTCAAGAAAATTTAGCATATGAAAGAAAAAATAAAAATTAATTTATTACATGTTTATTGAAATCTTGAAAAGTTCTTATCTAAAATAAAGTCTTTATAATATTTGATAATTAGATAGAATGACATAATTGTTGAACTGTTTTGATTTATCTTATCTTCTTCCTAATAGTGTGCATCTCTTTTTAGGTATATTAATTGTATAGTTTTTAAAGAGTTATACTTTCAATAAAATGAATTTTGTAAGATTAAAGATTAAATAAAACATATAAAAAAGAGATGAAAATGAAAATACTAAGTAGAAGAAATTCATCTAATTATTTTTGAGGAGTGAAATAGGTTATTTAGTTTTTCATCAATTGAATTTATGAGGAGTATATGATGTCAATATTTTAGCTTATGTGATGAGTTTAATTTATGATTCACGTATGTGTAATTCTAGTTTATTTCATACAATGTTTAATAAGTCTAATATTAATCCTATAAGGCCCCGTTTGTTATAAATTTCCGGAAACGTAAACGGAAAGGAAACAAATCTAGACAACTTTCACGTGATTGTTATATCGTCGAGTTGGTTTAGCGACTTGCAATTCACTACACGATGGTCTTATGACTCCCTTCGACCAGGGTATTTGTTTCCACTACAATGTTTAATAGGTCTAATATTAATCCTATAAGGCCCCGTTTGTTATAAATTTCCGGAAACTGTAAACGAAAGGAAACAAATCTAGACAACTTTCACGTGATTGTTATATCGTCGAGTTGGTTTAGCGACTTGCAATTCACTACACGATGGTCTTATGACTCCCTTCGACCAGGGTATTTGTTTCCACTATACGAAGGTGGGGTTTCAAATACCCTTGACGAAGGGAGTCACACTACCATCTTGTAGTGCATCACGAGTTGCGAAAACAACTCGACGAATGAACAATAATGTGAAAGTTGTCTAGATTCGTTTTCTTTCCGTTTACGGTTTCCGAAAATTTATAACAAACGGGGCCTAAATATATTCATGTGGGTCCAATTCTAATTTATTTATACAATTTTAAATAGGTCCAATTATAATATTTTAATCATCTATTTATTGTATACACAAACTTCTATTTATATGATATAATATACTCTCATATCAGATGATTAAATGATATATATATCTATCTTGTATGAGATAGTTGTGAATAATTAGACGTTCCAAATATTTGAGATTCAAATATTTTGATGATTGAATTATCCATTGGGCCTATTCTTTTGGTTGGGCTTAGGTGGATGACACAAATAAGAATCTATTGATTTTGATTTTGATTATTAATTTTTTTAGATTAAGTATTAGTCATTAGTAGTCATTATAATTAGACATTCCAAATATTTGAGGCTCAAATATGCTTATCTTATGAATGGGCCTACACATTGGAGTTGGAATGGATGTATGAATGGGCATATTCCTCTTCATTTACAAATTACATGTGCGCCTTTTACACGAAAAACAGTACCAACGCAATTCTGGGCCGAGTAAACATAGTTAAGCAACATAATTAGGGTGTAATTAAATGTGGGCCTTCCATAAATTAAATGTGTATTAGGATCACATTTAGTGTTTTTTGCATCCCCTAAGATTATAGTATAAAGACTAGTGATGGCATTCCCGTGCTACGCACGGGCTATTGTGATTTTCTTTTCTTTTTTAAGGAAAATTACTTTTATTGAAGAGTTGTGTGCTTCGCACGGGCTTGTGTTTGGGTTGTTGGATCTTTGCATAGGTGAAAACATATAATTGAGGCGACATTCTCCTTAGAAATTAATAGAATAATTTGGTTGCTTTAACATACAATGTGCATTGTCGGTCAAGCACATACTTGCAATTGAAGTTTTTTTATTACGTAACTTGTGTGACAATGTGTGATACTCCATGGATTATTGTATATACATTGTTTTTGATTAGGTATGTAACCTTTCGTTGTTATTATTTGAGCCTATTTTTTAAAATTTTAAATTCCATTTCATTCACTATATTAACTAACATCGTAAAATGACAAAAAACTATATACACATATTAAGAATTGAAGGTAATAGAAAAGATGGAAGAAAACATGCAGAAGAATAAAATTTATAGGAATAAATTGGCATTAAGTTTGACTTCGCTTTGATATTGATCATCTTTTCCCAATCATAAAACCACTCAATTTTTTATTTGTATGTATAGATTCATGGTGATGGTCGCTCTTATGGGACTACATGCATGCATTCATTTCTGTATTTATAAAGTGATAGAGGTTATGCTTTGACTTCTGCAAAGAAGGGTCGGAACATAAAAAGAGAAAAGGTTTAAGGCGGTTTTGAGAATGAGAATATTTAATTGTACTAAAGGATATGAAATGAATTATGTGGAGTCTTGGAATTCAAAGAGACATGAAGTTACATTTAATTAATTTGACTATTTATCTTCCATAATCAAGTAGAGGGTTAATACAACTTCTATTTTATTTGAGAGTTTTTCGTTTTTCTTTCGCATTTATTTTAAAAAATGATGAATAATGAAAATAAGGGTATGTTGAGAAATATGCTTTAAAAAACTCAACTTTATAAGGATTATGATATGATATGATGTATAGATTCATGGTGATGGACTTTTTTATAGGACTGTATGTGTGTGTTCATTTATTTATTGATAGAGCAATGGAGGTGATGCTTTGACTTGTGCAAAGAAGGGTCGGAACATAGAAAGAGCAAATATTCAATGCGGTTTCAGAATAAGAAAGGATTTTTATTTAATAGTAATAAAGGATAAGAAGTGAATTATCTGGACTCTTGGAATTCAATGGGACGCGAAGCTTAATTTACTTAATTTGACTATTTATCTTTCCTAATTGAGTAGAAGGCTAATGCAAAATTTCATTTTATGTGAGAGATTCATGGTGATGGTTGCTCTTATGTGACTGCATGCGTGCATTCATTTATATATGTATAGAGTGATAGAGGTTATGCTTTGACTTCTGTAAAGAAGGGTCGGAACATTAAAAGAGAAAAGGTTTAAAGGCGGTTTTGATAATGAGAATATTTAGTTGTACTAAAGAATATGAAATGAATTACGTGGAGTCTTGGAATTCAAAGAGACATGAAGTTAAATTTAATTAATTTGACTATTTATCTTCCATAATCAAGTAGAGGGTTAATACAACTTCTATTTTATTTGAGAGTTTTTCGTTTTTCTTTCGCATTTATTTCAAAAATGATCAATAATGAAAATAAGGGTATGTTGAGAAATATGCTTAAAAAACTCAACTTTATAAGAAGTATGATTGATATGATGTATAGATTCATGGTGATGGGCTCTCTTATAGGGTTGTATGTGTGTTCATTTATTTATTTATAGAGCAATGGAGGTGATGTTTGACTTGTGCAAAGAAGGGTCGGAACATAGAAAGAGCAAATGTTCAATGCGGTTTCAGAAAAGAAAGGATTTTTATTTAATAGTAATAAAGGATAAGAAGTGAATTATGTGGACTCTTGGAATTCAAAGGGACGCGAAGCTTAATTCACTTAATTTGACTATTTATCTTTCCTAATTGAGTAGAAAGATAATGAAATTTTCATTTTAGATTTTAGATCTAAGAAGAAAATCGAGTTTCTGATGTAGAGGATCCCTATGTAGGCAACTACAGAGCATATTTCTCAAAAGAGAGGAAGAGAGATGAAGAGAGGAAGATATTCTTGCACAATGGAGAATGTCTCTATTTATAGGCTAAGGAGGAGGGATTGAGCTATTGAGCCGAACAAATTGGACCAATAACAATAGAATGTGGCTTTGTGTTGGATTTGTGTAATTAAATGTGGGCCTTCTACAAATTAAATGTGTTTTAGGATCACATTTAGTGATTTTTTGCATCCCCTAAGGTTATAGTATAGTATACTAGGACCCTCGGGCCCTTGCTATGCACGGGTCATTGTTTCTTTTTACGTATTTTTTGTTTGTTTCCTGTATTTTATTGTGTTGTTTTTTTCTATGTTTTTCTTATCTTTTCTTTTTCGTGCCCTGGTGGTTTTATTGTATTTTTTTTGCTATAAAGAATAATAATACATTAAAATACTATATGAATATTATTATGTTGGTTTTATTGAAGATACATTTTGAATTTTTCAACAACCCTGTCTAATTGACCTAATTAAAAAATTTCATGTACAAAATAATAATACAATTTAAAATACTCTAATAACATTTTAATCTAGTTTTATTTGATCTATATCTCGAATAATCCACCAACCTTATCTAATTTAGGCCATGAAAATGATAATCATTTACTTTTCCTATATATAGGAGTGTTTATATTAGTGACCTAACACTAATAATTGTCCCTTTTTCATATTCTTAGTTGTGTAATTATTCTCGTTGTGTAAATTGATTTGAGACAAAGGTCACTTATTTTGGTATTTTATAAATTTTTATGTCGTTGTACTTCATGATATTAGATACCGTAATATATTTGTCTACTAATTTTCATTGTTTCCTTGAATAAAACTTATGAACATACCAACAACCCTATCTAATTTAGGCCAATGAAATGATAATCAATTTCTTTTTATATGTATATTGTGTTTATATTAGTCAGTCAACATAATAATTTTGTTCTCTCGATATTGTTAGTGGTGTAGTTAATCTTGTTATGTAAATTAATTTGAAACAAAGTTCACTTATTTCGGTCATCTTTTTATTTTGATCTCTTTGTAGTTCATGATATTAGATACCGTAATATATTTGTCTACTCAATCTAATTATTTTCCTCAAATAAAACTTAGGAATTCGTTTATTCGAATCTACAATATTACGTTGTACCATGATGGTTGGTAAGAAAAACATAGGAAAAAAACTACACAATAAAATAAAGGAAACAAACTAAAATTACGAAAAAATACAATGGAAAATCCTAGTACAAAGGCAAAGGGTTTGTATTTTGGTGTATCGTGTTCCCTAGTGCAGCGTAAGCATGACCAAGGTAGAGTAATTGAGTCAGTGCCTTGTCCATTGGTGGTTGTGGAGCTCCAGCGCGGTTCATTGTTTCAGACTTGTTCCTTGTTGATGCATTGTAGAGGAAGGAACTGAGGTGAGTATGATCTTCAGTGGTGTGTTTGTAGGGATGTATATACACATTCGTGGTTTAGTATTGTGGAAGTTGAATAGTTTCTGAAACCCCATGATTGATATTTTTAATGGTGATTTTCCACAATCCATAGTTGAGACCTTTAATGGTTATTTAGGGCATATGTCGTTTAAGCTGACTGGGGATCTCAATGGTTCAATTTCTGTAATGTTTTTTTAATTGATTTTCTTTATACTTTAATTGTGATTTATGGTGTATGACGTTTAGGTTGTTTGTGGATTGGAATGGTCCGGATACAATGAAAACACGTTAAGAAGGATAGGGTTCTTCAATGGGGGCGAAAGGGAACAATAGAATTTAAAAATCTTAAATAACATTTGATGACAAATGTAATTTCATATTTATTGATTTGAAATCCCCCTAATTTATATATATATATAATATTATGATAAGATAAGATTAATATTAAGATTTGTATTATTTTACTTTGAGATCTTACTTATTAGTGTTGTTTAGATTGAGTATTAGTCATTAATTGGGTTATTGTGAAAGGACAATTGAAAGTTTAAACTCAAAGTTTGTCAAATATAGCATCAACAATATGTTAAAGAGAAATTCTGGATCACAAAATTTTATTCCAACAACTTGAAGGATATTTAAAATTTAAATATTATCTCACAAAGTTGAAAGATATAAAAACATAAATTAAACTTTGGCATATAGTGTTCTTGTTTGTCGAGCTACATCATCATCAAGTCCTGCAACCCTCAAACATCACATATTAACCCAACTATTTGAATCAACTTAGAAATAGATATTATATAATAGAAAATAGCAGAGATTTGTAATCTATACCAGATCTCACCATATTACTAATGTGAATTTTGAAATTCATATGCACTGCAATGTTCTTTGGCTAGTGAAAATCCCACAATTAAAAGGAAATTCTTCTATACATCAAGTGTATCTGGAGTGGTTGGATGTCTGCATAATAGAGGTCTAATCGGGGCCAATATGAAACAAATACTTAAATCATAATAAGGATAAGAAACACAAATAAGAATTACTCAACCAAAAGGGGAATTAAGAAACGTTGATTTCTTTCTTACTTGATATAGACTCTTATATAATAACGGAAGGAAATTAATATACGGTAAGTTTTGGATCGAAGAAGATGAAAGTAGAGGGGGTGTTGAAAGCCGACGGGGAGGTGAATTTGGCTTTTCGAGAGGCCGAGAAAGCAAAAGAAGTCTCAAGGCCGATGAGTTCTGAGGTCGTACACTCATAGTGAGGATTAGACAAAGGAAGGAGCTTATTAATTTAAAGGGTATTTAATGGATGAGAGGCAAGCGAAAGGTTCAAGCTCCCATTGTAACTGTGACTTTACTTACAGGGGTATCTTGATGAGGGCAATAAGGTTGCTCAATCAATTAGTAAGTTGGAAGGTCATAAGTTATAACTCATAAGTTACGGTATGTGAAACATAAATTTGGATTGAGATAAATAAAAACTATATTATTATTAAAATTAGAGAAATAAGAATGGATTGATTTTATATTAATTTAATACTTGAAAAACCCAACTTTATAAGTATTATTATGATGGAAATGAAAATCTTAAATTCAAAATTTATTGATTTGAACCCCCCCTAATTTTTATATATACTAGGACCTTCGGGCCTGTGCGTACATTGTTTCTTTTTACGTATTTTTATTTATTTCCTTTATTTTATTGTGTAGTTTTTTTCTATGTTTTTTCTTTTCTTTTCTTTTTCGTGCCCTTGTGGTTTTATTGTATTTTTTTCTATAAAGAATAATAATACATTAAAATACTATATAAATATTATTATGCTGGTTTTATTGTAGATACATTTTGAATTTTTCAACAACCCTATCTAATTGACCTAATTAAAATGTTTCATGTACATAATAATAATACAAATTAAAATACTCTATTAACATTTTAATCTTGTTTTATTTGATCTATATTTTGAACAATCCACCAACCTTATGTAATTTAGGCCATGAAAATGATAATCATTTACTTTTTCTATATATAAGAGTGTTTATATTATGACTTAACACTAATAATTGTCCCTTTTTCATATTATTAGTGGTGTAATTATTCTCGTTGTGTAAATTAATTTTAGACAAAGGTCACTTATGTTGGTATTTTATAAAATTTATATCGTTGTACTTCATGATATTAGATATCGTAATATATTTGTCTACTAATTCTCATTGTTCTCCTTAATAAAACTTACAAACATACCAGCAATCCTATCTAATTTAGGCCAATAAAATAATAATCATTTACTTTTTATATGTATAATTGTGTTTATATTAGTCAGTCAACATAATAATTTTTTTCTCTCTATATTGTTAGTGGTTTAGTTAATCTTGTTGTGTAAATTGATTTGAAACAAAGGTTACTTATTTCGGTCATCTTTTTATTTTAATATCTTTGTAGTTCATGATATTATATATCGGATATATTTGTCTAGTCAATCTAATTGTTTTTCCTCAAATAAAACTTAGGAATCCGTTTATTCGAATCCACAATATTACGTTGTACCATGCTGGTTGGTAAGAAAAAACATAGAAAAAAACTACACAATGAAATAAAGGAAACAAACAAAAATTACGAAAAAATGGAAGATCCTAGTAAAAAGGCAAAGGGATTTATATTTTTGTGTACTATGTTCCCTAGTGCAGTGTAAACATGACCAATGTAGAGCAATTGAGTTAGTATCTTGTCCATTGGGGGTTGTGGAGCTCCAGCGCGGTTCATTGTTTCAGACTTGTTCCTTGTTGCTGCGTTGTAGAGGAAGGAACTGAGGTGAGTATGTTTTTGAGTGGTGTGTTTGTAGGGATGTATATACACATCCGTGGTTTAGTATTGTGGAAGTTGAATAGTTCTAAAACCCCAAGGTTGAGATTTTTAATGGTGATTTCCCAAAAGCCATAGTTGAGACCTTTAATGGTTATTTAGGACATATGGCGTTTAAGTTGACTGGGGATCTCAATGGTTCAATTTCCGTAATGTTTTTTAATTGATTTTCTTTATACTTTAATTGTGATTTATGGTGGAGGACGTTTAAGTTGATTGTGGATTGGAATGGTCCGGTTACAATGAAACACATTAAGAAGAATAGGGTTCTTCAATGGGGGCGAAAGGGAACAATAGAATTAAAAATCTTAAATAATATTTGATGACAAATGTAATTTCATATTTATTGATTTGAAATCCCCCTAATATATATATATTAGGATAAGATAAGAGTAAGATTAATATTTATATTATTTTACTTTGATATCTTACTTATTAGTGTTTTTTAGATTGAGTATTAGTCATTAATTGAGTTATTGTGAAAAGACAATTGAAAGTTAAGCTCAAAGTTTGTAAAATATAACATCAATAATATGTTAGAGATAAATTATGGATCACAAAATTTTATTCCAATAACTTGAAGGATATTAAAATTTAAATATTATCTCACAAAGTTGAAAGATATAAAAACATAAATCAAATTTTGGCATATAGTGTTCTTGTTTGCCGAGCTACGTCATCATCAAGTCATGCAACCCTCAAACATCACATATTGACCCAACTATTTGCAATCAACTTATAAATAGATATTATATAATAGAAAATAGCATAGATTTGTGATCTATACCACATCTCACCATCATTAATAATGTGAATTTTGAAATTCATATGCACTACTACAAAGTCTGCAATGTTCTTTGGCTATTGAATATCCCAAAATTAAAAAGAAATTCTTCTATACATCAAGTGTATCTGGAGTGGTTGGATGTCTATATAATAGAGGTCTAATCGAGGCCAATACCAAACAGAATACTTAAATCATAATAAGGATAAGAAACACAAATAAGAATTACTCAACCAAAAGGGGGATTAAGAAACGTTGATTTCTTTCTTACTTGATATAGATTCTTATAGAATAAACGGATGGAAATTAATCTACAATAAGTTTTTGATCGAAGAAGATGAAAGTAGTGGGGGTGGTGAAAGCCCGGTGGAGAGGTGAATTTGACTTTTCGAGAGGCCTAGAATGCAAAAGAAGTCTCATGGCCGATGAGTTCTGAGGCCGTACACTCATAGTGAGGATTGGACGAAGGAAAAAGCTTATTAATCTAAAGGGTATTTAATGGATGAAAGGAAGTGAAAGGTCCAAGCTCCTGTTCTAACCGTGACTCTACTTACAAGAGTATCTTGATGAGGGAGGCCAATAAGGTTGCTCAATCAATTAGTAAGTTGGAAGGTCATAAGTCATAACTCATAAGTTAATGTAAAGAATAAATTTGGATTGGGATAAATAAAAACTATATTAAAAATTAGAGAAATAAGAACGAGTTGATTTTATATTAATTTAATGCTTTACAAACCCAATTTTATAAGTATTATTACGATGGAAATGGAAAGCTTAAATTCCACATTTATTGATTTGAACCCCCCTAATCTTTACATATATAAAGATTAAGATTAAGATTAAAATTTATACTTTTTTACTTTGTGGTCTTGCTTATTACTATTTTTTAGATTGATTACTAGTCATTAATTGGGTTATTGTAAAATTAGACAATTGAAAGTTTAAGCTCAAAGTTTGTAAAATATAGCATCAACAATATGTTAGAGAGAAATTCTAGACCACAAAATTTTATTCCAAGAACTTGAAGGATATTTAAAATTAAATATTATCTCACAAGTTGAAAGATATAAAAAAAGAAATCAAACTTTGACATATAGTGTTCTTGTTTGCCGAGCTACTTCATCATCAAGTCCTGCAACCCTCAAACATCACATATTAATCCAACTATTTGCAATCAACTTATAAATAGATATTGTATAATAGAAAATAACATAGATTTGTGATCTATACCGGATCTCACCATCACTACTAATGTGATTTTTGAAATTTATATGCAATATGAAAAAGTCTACAATGTTCTTTGGCTAGTGAAAATCCCACAATTAAAAAGAAAATTCTTCTATACATCAAGTGTATCTGGTGTGGTTGGATGTCTACATAATAGAGGTCTAATTGAGGCCAATATGAAACATAATACTTAAATCATAATAAGGATAAGAAACACAAATAAGAATTACTCAACCAAAAGAGGAATTAAGAAACGTTGATTTCTTTCTTACCTCATATAGATTCTCATATAATAATGGAAGGAAATCAATCTACGTAAGTTGTTGACCGAAGAAGATGGAAGTAGAGGGGGTGGTGAAAGCCGGTGGAGAGGTGAATTTGGCTTTGGGAGAGGAGGAGAAAGAAAAAGAAGTGTCATGGCTGATGAGGTCTGAGGTCGTACACTCATAGTGAGGACTGGACGAAGGAAGAAACTTATTAATCTAAAGGGTATATAAAGGATGAGAGGCAAGCGAAAGGTTCAAGCTCCCGTTGTAACCGTGACTTTACTTACAGAGGTATCTTGATGATGGATGCAATAAGGTTTCTCAATCAATTAGTAAGTTGGAAGGTCATAAGTCATAACTCATAAGTTATTGGTATGTGAAGCATAAATTTGGATTGGGATAAATAAAAACTATACTATTATTATTAAAATTAGAAAAATAAGAATGAGTTGATTTTGTAGTAATTTATTGCTTGAAAAACTCAACATTATTGAGATAAAGGGCATTTGAAAAATTCAATATTCATATGAATAAAGGGGTATTTATTGTTTCTTAAACCCACATTTAGTGATTTGAAGTCCCCCTAATCTTTATATATATTAAGATAAATATTAAGACTTAGATTTAGATTTTTTTACTTTGGGGTCTTGCTTATTACTGTTTTTAGATTGATTATTAGTTATTAATTGGATTATTGCAAAATTAGACAATTGGAAGTTTAAGATCAAAGTTTGTAAAATATAGCATCAACAATATGTTAGAGAGAAATTCTGGATCACAGAATTTTATTCCAACAACTTGAAGGATATTTAAAATTTAAATATTATCTCACAAAGTTGAAAGATACAAAAACAGAAATCAAACTTTGACATATAGTGTTCTTGTTTGCCGAGCTACGTTATCATCAAGTCCTGCAACCCTCAAACATCACATATTAACCCACCTATTTGCAATCAACTTAGAAATAGATATTATATAATAAAAAATAGTAGAGATTTGTGATCTATACCAGATCTCACCATCATTACTAGTGTGAATTTTCAAATTCTTATGCAATACTACAAAGTCTGCAATGTTCTTTGGCTAGTGAAAATCCCACAATTAAAAGGAAATTCTTCTGTACATCAAGTGTACCTGGACTGGTTGCATGTCTGCATAATAGAGGTCTAATCGAGGCCAATATGAAACAGAATATTTAAATCATAATAAGGATAAGAAACACAAATAAGAACTACTTAACCAAAAGAGGAATTAAGAAACGTTGATTTCTTTCTTAGTTGATATATATTCTCATATAATAACGGAAGGAAATCAATCTACGGTAAGTTTTTGATCGAAGAAGATGAAAGTAGAGGGGGTGGTGAAAGCCGACGGAGATGTGAATTTGGCTTTGGGAGAGGCGGAGAAAGCAAAAGAAGTGACATGGCCGATGAGATCTGAGGTCGTACACTCATAGTGAGGATTGGACGAAGGAATGAGCTTATTAATCTAAAGGGTATTTAAAGGATGAGAGGCAAGCGAAAGGTTCAAGCTCCCCTTGTAACCGTACTTAGAGGGGTATCTTGATGATGGGGCAATAAGGTTGCTCAATCAATTAGTAAGTTGGAAGGTCATAAGTCATAACTCATAAGTTATGGTATGTGAAGCATAAATTTGGATTGGGATAAATAAAAACTATACTATTATTATTAAAATTAGAAAAATAAGAATGATTGATTTTATAGTAATTTATTGCTTGAAAAACTCACATTATTGAGATAAAGGGGTATTTACAAAATTCAATATGAATAAAGGGGTATTTATTGTTTCTTAAATCCCACATTTAGTGATTTTAAGTCCCCCCAATCTTTATATATATAGGACCTTCAGGCCCGTGCTACGCACAAGGTTTAAGGAGAGGACTCCTCTCATGGTACGGTTGTTGTGTCGGATCTCGGAAGCTAGGATTCAAGGAGCGGAGTCCTCTCATGATCATCGCGCTTTACGAGAGTTTTAACGTGCTTTGCTACATCTCCAACGTCTCCCCCACCGGAGAGGTTGACCGTGTCACTGGTTCTGACTCCGTCTCCGTGTTGTAGGTCGCGGTCGCCGGTGGATCCGCTTCCTCGCCCGCTAGCGTCGAGCTTTTGCTTTCGTATCAGTAAACCCCACCTTTTGAGATCTAATTAGATTGATACCGAAGGTTATATTAATTGGGGGGGGGGGACGAAACGAAACGAAAGATGGAAGTAAAGGAGTACTCCGTATAATTCATTGTATGTGAATTAAATTTACTGCTTATCTACGATGAGGAAGATAGAAGGACATAACCACAAAACACATGAGTATTTTGGGAAGAACTGTGATGCTTTGAGGGTAAAATAGGAATGGGAGGTTGAATTTGTAGAGCAATTAATGCTTCTACAAACTCAGTTTTATTATCTGGGCCTACAAAGCCAAACAATGAGAAATATGGCCCGTACTAATTGAAGGAATTCTTGTGTGAATAAACAATGCCAATTGAAGGAATTGAAGGAATTAAGTAGGACATTAATTAGGCTAAACAATGCCAATTTTAAGATAGATTAAGATTATAATTATTATTACTATTCGATTAGATGATCTACGGAAAAAGATTTATTTATATCTTTTTCCCCTGAAAAAATAATTGTGTAATCCGAGGACATAATAGAGACGATCATTAGTAACATACGTTGGAGAATCATTCACTGTTATCACACACACTAGACATGATATCTTATTCTAGTACTCTATCTTTGCAACCCCATACTGAAGCCAAACTCAACTCTTTGTAATACTCTCTCAACAATTTGTAGAAGTCCAACTCTACTCTCATTTGGATTGCACTTTAACTTAATAAGGCTCTTCTTTACTGCATTTTTTCAAAACCAATCCAATACGGAGTAAACGATTCACATCGAATATACTTTGTTAAACTCATAATTGCTCTACAATTCTTTCTTCTCATGCTTATTCTTCTCCATGCATTCACAAACAATGTTTATTTGGTTAATACAAATTAGAGATGCTAGTAGAAAATTTCACGAGCATGTAAAATATACACGAAACATATCAACAAATTTTTTTAGAAAAAAACTAAAGCATGAAAATGAAAAATATATCAAAAGTGAGAGAAACCATATCAACAAATTTTTTGTAGGAAAAAACTACACCATGGAAATGACAAATACATCAAAAGTGAGAGAAACCTAGAAAAAAGGCATCAAGATGCTAGAGAGAAAGCGAACCTAAAACTTTGAAAATGGAGATGCATCGTTGTAACCACATGCATCATCACCGTCAATAGGGGCAAGAAGTCATGGCTTGCACTACCAATTAAGGGTATTGAGGATTCAAAAGTCTGTTGTCCGACATAATTGGAGTTCTCATTTGAATCGTTCTATCAAATTCTTCCAGCTGTGAATGTTTTATAGTCTCCAAGCCCTTAATAGTCAAACAAATGTAAAACGATTTTGTTTTATTGCTCAAAATTGCTTTATAAGCTTCTTCTTCTTTTGTAACGGATGAAGGGAATAATGTTTAATTAAATAAATGGTAGATTAATTGTGAATATGAAACGAGTACTTGGAATTTCAAATTCTCTTGAAAATGAAAATTGTAGTTACTTGGAACTAAATTTGTATTTGATTGTCAACGTATTATCAGATGGTCAAAAAGGGCATGAAAGAGAATTCTAGAAGATATCATTGATAGGATAAGGGATAGAATAATAATTTTGAAGTTGAATTGGAGGTAATAAATTGACCCCCAACTCAACTTTTATAGTATACTAGAATCATGTTGCCCGTGCTTCGCACGAGCCTTATTATATGTCAATATTTTAGCTTATATGATTAGTTTAATTTATGTTTCACGTAGGTGTAGTTCTAGTTATTTCATACAATGTTAAATAGGTCTAATATTAATACTATAAATATATTCATGTAGGTCTAATTCTAATTTATTTTATACAATTTTAAATAGGTCTAATTATAATATTATAATCATCCATTTATTGTATACACGGACATCTATTTATATTATATAATATACTCTCATATCAGATGATTAAGTGATATATATATCTTGTATGATATAGCTGCGAATAATTAGACATTCCAAATATTTGAGACTCAAATATTTTGATGATTGAATTATCTATTGTGCCTATTCTTTTTGCTGGACTTAGGTGGATGACACAAATAAGAATCTATTGATTTTGATTTTGATTATTAGTTTTTTATATTGATTATTAGATATGGGCCTTTTACATAATTATGATATAATTAATGTGTATTAGGATCACATTTAGTATTTTTACATCCCTAAGATTATAGTATATTATATAGATAGGTTGTCTGTGCCCATATATGTATGTTGAACATTATTTATATCTTATGTGTTTGATGTAAATTATTAAGCTATGCACAAAAATGTGGTGCGAACATTTCAACAACGTGGAAGACGCAAATTTAAACACATAAGAAGACGGTTGAGGTAGACCAGCCGTTTCTCTGTGAGAGTCACATTTGTAACGCTTGAATGGAAAGGTAAGTTGAAGGAGATATTGATGGAGCAATCAATTGCAAGCCAATCAATGGACAACGGAAGTTTGAAAGACAAATATAAGCCTATGAAAAAGAGGGGTCAAAGTAGCATTGAATCAACATTCAATCCATTGATGAAACGGATTTTGTGAAACAAATGCAAGACATTCTTGTGTGAATAAGAATAAGAATTAAGATTAAGAAATTCTTGTGTAAATAAACAATGCCAATTGAAGGAATTGAAAGAATTAAGTAGGGGGTATTAATTAGGCAATCAATTACAAGCCAATCAATGGCCAATGTAAGATTGAAAGAAAAATGTAAGCCTATGAAAAAGAGGGGTCAATGTGGCATTGAATCAAAATTCAATTCATTGATGAAACGGATTTTGTAAAACAAATGCAAGACATTCTTGTGTGAATAAGAATAAGAATTAAGATTAAGAAATTCTTGTGTTAATAAACAATGCCAATTGAAGGAATTGAAGAAAATTAAGTAGGGTATTAATTAGGGCAACCAATTGCAAGCCAATCAATGGCCAACAGAAGTTTGAAAGACAAATGTAAGTCTATGAAAAAGAGGGGTCAAGTTGGCATTGAATCAACATTCAATCCATTGATGAAACGGATTTTGTGAAATAAATGCAAGGTATTCTTGTGTGAATAAGAATAAGAATTAAGATTAGGATTAGAGTTTGTTGCTACATTGGTGAATTAGAATTTTGCAAACTAAAAATGCTTAAAAAAAATCTCTTCATTTTAATGAAATGATCAAATTATGAAACTACATCATCCATTTATGAATGAAAACCTTTATTAACTAAAATAATTTTACATTCTTACTCCTACAATCTGAATTCTAAACAATCAAAAAGGACATAATCAACACATTTTATAAGTATTACTCCAATAATCTGAATTCTTAACAATCAAAGACAAGACAACATATGAAATTACATAAATGATATTACAGTAAATTGAAAGGGGAAAACTGGACAAAACCTGCTACTTGCTTTCCTTAACGAATCGGAGCTTCCAAGCTTAGATTTTCTTCAAACTATTAGTGAAATCAACGAAATCCACAAATCAAAACCACATAAATTGAAATATAAAACTTAGGTCAAAATGAAATTGGGTTACCACTTACCAATTAGTCTACCTTCGAGAGATCAAAGTGCGGGATGGAAATCTGAATTCTAAACAATCAAAAATGACAAAATGAACACATTTTAGAAGAATTACTCAACCAATCTGAGTTCTTAACAATCAAAGACAAGACAACATATGAAATTACATAAATGATATTACAGTAAATTGAAAGGGGGAAACTGGACAAAACCTGCTACTTGTTTTCCTTAACGAATCAGAGCTTCCACCTTAGATTTTCTTCAAACTATTAGTGAAATCAACGAACTCCACAAATCAAAACCACATAAATTGAAATATAAAACTTAGGTCAAAATGAAATTGGGTTAACACTTACCAATTAGTCTACCTTCGAGAGATCGAAGTGCGGGATGGCAATGGATGTGAACACCACCGAAGGGGATTTATAGCAACGATGCTAGGCGTTTCAACCTTCAATGCTGCACAAACGAAGGAGAGGAAGATGGAAAGGCACAAATGAGGAAATTCAAGACTGCATTGATTCCGAAAAAACTGCCGTTCAAGCATTCATGTCTTTGACTCTAAAACGGCAAAGGAAAATCAATGCAAGCATTTGAAGTGGTGATTCAAGTGAATGGTGATCTAGGCCCAATTCGTATGGAAATTCGTCTGGCACAATAATAAACATGTACAATGTACAATAAGTAGAGCATTAATTTGGCCAAACAATGCAAATTTTAAGATATATTAAGATAAGATTAGATTAGGATTAGGATTAGGAATAAGACTAGAAGGTTGTGACACGTGCTTTGCACGGGAAATAATGAAGACTTGAATATAGATTATAATCCATCCGTATTACATATTTTCTATAATGTATCATTAATAATTCATCTATTTGATGTTATCATTATACTTTGTTATTGCCATGATGTTAGTTTGAGCTAGAGCTGGAATGAGCTAGCTAAACCGTTCCGCTTGTTTTGATGATAACAAACTGATGTATTTGATGTCATTTGTGTGTTTTAAGATAACCAGGTATAGCTTGAGGAGTTTTAGGTGTAGCTTAAGCAAAAGCGGACTAGCTGTGAACACTGAGAGTCTAGCTTAAGGTCTAGCGGGGAAAGTTGAATCTCGCCAAGATGTAATAAGGTTGAATGAAGAAATAAGAAGACAGAAGGTCTAACTTTAAGAGATAGAGAGTCGCTATAAAGCTAGAGGATCGCGCTTCTGTAAAAAAGATACAAGTAATCTGGGCAAAGCAAGTCTACGGGTGGAATCATGCACAAGAGCATACAAGATTTGGTCCAAGGAAGGGATGGTCGTTTAATCTACAACGTAAGGGAAATGGAAACAACAGGGAGTTTGTTAGGATTTCTACTTTTGGATAGTGGATGTACGGGGATCGCCAAGCTGGACAAATCAAGAGATGCGCTGAAGGTGAGGATTGTCATCGTGGAGAGATGAGATGATCAAGCAAAGAAGCATAAAGCAATATGGAGCATTGATGCATTTCTAGAGCGAAGATGATCACGCAGATTGCTTAGGTGGCGTTTTTCATATGCAGTGAGATATAGAATTGCTAGCTTAAGGGTTGTAAATTAGAAATACTATATAAGGCGTACATAGGAGTGTTTGTTAGGAATGAGTTTTTAGCGTCACGAGCTGAAGAGAGAACAACGATTAAGCTAGAGAGAAAGCTAGAGGAAAGCTACTAAGAGCTTAAGTCGATGTGAGCAAAGCTATAACCTAAAACACTTAAGCTTGATAGAGACAGATTACTTGTATGAGATGAACAAAACTTGTATTGTTAAAGGGAGTTGCATTAACCTAGGAGTGGATTAAGTATGTAATTTTTGTTGAATTAATACAAGTTAGTGGTGAGTTTTATCCCAAGCTTATTGGAAGCTTAGGGTTCTCATCTTGGTAAATCTTTGTATGATCTAAGCATTTTAAATCATTTTAATAGTGCTTAAATGTAGTTAATCTCTATTCGCAATCTAACTCTATAACTTCTATAGATACTTGAGTTTATTTTGAGATTATACAAGTTTACAAGTTTAAAGAAACCATTCAATCCTACATTTGGTATCAGAGCCAGGTTGCTCATGCATTGGTTCTTACTCTCTCTATATTCTGAATAATGAAGGACAATGAAATTGCTACAATGATCAGGTTGCTCAAGAAATATATCAAGGAACAAAGCAATTTCAAGGAAGAAGAACAACTGACACAACTTCGTATTAAAGCAAAAGGTGTTTGTAGTCCAGATTTAAACTCAAGCTCAAGATCTAACTCTACATGCTTAATGGGAGCTGAAGTTCCAAGCACAGAGATCAATACTAAGGATGAAGCAAAGAGTAAGTGGTATATCGACAGCGGATGTTCTTGTCATATGATAGGTAATCCCTCTCTTCTACTCTCTCCTCAAGCTAAAGATGGAGGTCGTGTTTCTTTTGGAGACAAAAATTAGGGTAAGATCAAGACCAGCGGGAGCGTTCATCTCACGAACGCTATCTAGGTAAGAAATGTTAACCTTATTGAAAGTCATAAGTTTAACGTCTTAAGTGTAGCTCAGTTATGTGATCAAGGGGGAAACGAAGTTACATTCAGCACAACCTCATGTGTTGTGCTAGATCCAAACCAGGAGATCCTAATGAAAGGTAATAGGGTTGATAATACTTACCCATTTTATCATAGTTTTTCCCCAGCTAGACAGATGTGTCTCGCCACACTCAAGTAGCAGTGGAATTTATGGCATCAACGCATGGGACATGCCAACTTACTTCTTCTACATAAACTTCAATCTAAAGGCCTTGTCCATGGTCTCCCTCGCATCACGCCAGGCTCAATGACCTCATGCTCAGAGTGCTCCAAATATAAAGGGACTACATGTTTGTTTATGCCCAAGAAGGCAGTTTCCACCAAAGCACCCCTAGAGGTCATCCATATGGATTTATGTGGACCACTATGCGTTCAAAGCAAAGGAGGTAATTGCTACATCCATATTTTAGTTGATAATTATTCTCGCTTCACTTGAACTCTCTTCCTTAAATCGAATGGTGAAGCATTTGATGCTTTTCACAATGGAAACAACAGGGAGTTTGTTAGGATTTCTACTTTTGCATAGTGGATGTACGGGGATTACCAAGCTGGACAAATCAAGAGACACGTTGAAGGTGAGGATTGCCAACATGGAGAGCTGAGATGATCAGGCGAAGAAGCACAAAGCGATATGGAGCGTTGATGCATTTCCGGAGCAAAGATGATCATGCAGATCGCTGAGGTGGTATTCTTCATATGCAATGAGATATATAATTGCTAGCTTAAGGGTTTAAGTTAGAATTACTATATAAGACGTGCATAATGTTTGTTAGACATGAGTTTTGAGCGTCACGAGCTGAAGAGAGCAAAGCGATTAATCTAGAGGAAAGCTACTGAGAGCTTAAGTCGATGTGAGCAAAGCTATAGCCTAAAACACTTACGAGCTTGATAGAGAGAGATTACTTGTATGAGTTGAACGAAACTTGTATTGCGAGAGGGAGTTGCATTAAGCTAGGAGTAGCTTAAGTGTGTAATTGATCTTGAATTAATACAAGTTAGTGGTGAGTTTTATCCTGATTTCATTAGAAGCTTAGGGTTCTCACCTTGGTAAATCTTTTCACGAGCTAAGCATTTTAAATCATTTTAATAGTACTTAGTTGTAGCTAATCTCTATTCCACAATCTAACTCTATAGTTATATACATGTTTGAGCAGGTGAAGGATTGAGGTAGAATACTCTTTTCGTTGTTGAAATTAAGAAGATTCTAGACCGACTTGGTCTAAGGGGGAACAAAGGTATACTCGCTAAAGTGTTCTTAGCGAAAATACTTGAGCTGATTTGTTATATATGTAGTACTTGATTAAGCTAAATTGCATATATGTAGCTTAACTGAGTACGCTTTGAAATCAATTTTGCTTATCTGTATATGGGTTTGTCATCATCAAAGAGGGGGAAATTGTTGGTTTGATCTAGAGCTGGAATGAGCTAGCTAAACCGTTCCCCTTGAACAATTTTCCCTTTTTTGATGATGACAAACTTATAAACAAATAAGCACATTTAATTTCAAAGCATACTCAGTTAAGCTAAAGATATGCAATTTAGCTTAATCAAGTACTACAGATATAACAAATCAGCCCAAGTATTTTCGCTAAGAACACTTTAGCGAGTATACCTTTGTTCCCCCTTAGACCAAGCCGGTCTAAAATCTTCCTCCTTAGTTGAATAAGGATATGCACCTGTTTACTTCCCTCCTTTGACATCACCGAAAAAATGCAAGCTTAACTCATGCAAAGGGAACTAAAGTGGAAAGTGCAATCAAGCTAACTCAGTAATCAAGAATAGAAGGTAGTGAGCACAAAATAGCAAAAGTGTAACCAAGAAGTAAGCACAAGCATATAGGAAACAGAAAGCACACTATATAGCATATAAAATCCTTACACCTTTTGTAGAAGAAATTCCTAGGATCACTAGTTAAACTTTATAGCAAAAGAGGAAACAAGAGAACACAACAAGAACACACACTTCAACCCTAGACATCGTGTTGTCGAGTGAGTGGAACCAGATTCAGAGAAGAATGATCATTTTGTCCTGTCGAGCTGTCATGAGCTCAAGCCAAGCTGTGATCTCAGTCAGCCTGTGCTCCATAGTTGAACTCTGAGTTTGAATAGCAATAACAACTTGCTCGGAGGCAAGCGAGTCACTGGCAGCTGGCAAATGAACTTCTTTGGACTGTGTATGGTAGGAAGAAGCAGCTAGCATCGTTACCTTGGTAGGTATAGTCTTAGAGACTAGCTCGGAGACCTTCTCGACTATGAGCACCTCATTGAATGACGTGTCATGGACTGACTTGTATAACCCCTCGTCCTTCAATATTCTAGCGATTATGTGCAGGAAGGGAAGAGGAGAACCATTGTGAGCATGACTTACATCCCTGTGTGAGAAAATAATTTGGGTTGTGTTGATTAGCTGTCCGCTCAGTACCTCAGCCATGCTGTAACAATCAGAGATGGTTACCAGGTCCATGTTGGTGTTTTGAGGCGTCATGTTCTTGATTATGAAGTAGTGCAGAAGTTGCTTGGAGGCTGAAAGATGCTTTGTCTTCAGTATAGATGGTACATTCTTGTCGAAGGCTGTCTCCTTGATAGCACGAGAATTGGTTGGCCAATTCTTCTTTGTAGAGGCGCCCAAAGCCCACTAAAGAGCCATCTGGTCCGGGCTCTTGACCTATTACCTTCGCCAGATCTTTAATCTTGAAGATTTCGCTCGCATCATGAAACCACTGAAATTTACATGAAGTTGGTTCACCTGCGGACGAGCTGTCTGACTAGATCCAAATCCGCCTTGCTTACCTCCACTTCCAATTTATCCCAATTCTGCAACTTGAGAAGATGAGTGAAGCGATCGGAGTTTCAAGTGACCTCTATTTCATGTAGGATGTCAGACGAGACTATGACCGGAAAGAGGATGTCACACCCAAATTATGTTCTGACACATGGCTGTAAGTCACACTCATAATGGCTCTCCTCTTCCCTTCCCACACATAATTGCGAGAATGTTGAAGGCCGAGGGGTTATACAAGCCAGTCCATGAAACGTCATTCAATGAAGTGCTCACGGTTGAGAAGGTCTCCGAGATGGTCACTAAGACTATACCTGCCAAGGTATTGACACTAACTACTTTCTCTTCCTGTACCTAGTCCAGAGAAGTTCATTTTCCAGCTTCCATGACTCTCTTGCCTCCGAGTGAGTTGTTTTTTCTATTCAGACTCAGAGTTCAACGGTGGAGCGCAGGCTGACTGAGATCACAACTTAGCTTGAGCTCATGACAACTCGACAGGACGAAACGATCATTCTTCTCCAGAATTTGGTTGCACTTACTCGACATCACGGTGTCTAGGGTTGAAGCATGTGTTCTTGTTGTGTTCTCTTGTTTCCTCTTTTGTTATAAAGTTTAACTAGTGATCCTAGGAATTTCTGCTACAAAAGGTGTAAGGATTTTATATGCTATAAAATGTGCTTTCTGGTTCAAATATGCTTGCGCTTACTTATGCATTGTCACACATACGTTTAAGTACTTTGATAGGGCCATATCCGCGAGGTGAGAGCTTAGATAGATGCCTTTGTGGGAATTGTTCCTTCCTCAAATGCACCCAAACTAGATCACCGGGTTTGAAGATCACACGATGCCTTCCTTTGTTGTTCTTTGCAGCCGCAGCTTCCCCCACTTGCTCGAGCTTGATCCTAGTCCTCTCATGTAGTTTCTTGATGAATTCCACCTGTTTTCCTGCATTGAACTCTACTCGCTCCTTCATAGGAAACAGTATAAGATCTAGAGGGGTCAAAGGATTCATGCCATATACACATTGGAAAGGGCTCATGGATGTAGAGGAATGCACAACCCTATTGTATGCAAATTGTACATGAGGAAGAGCTTCTTCCTAAGACTTTATATTCTTCTTAATGACAACCCTAAGCAATGTGCCTAAAGTTCTATTTGTCACCTAAGTTTGGCCATCAGTTTGAGGGTGACTAGAAGTAGAGAATAAGAGCCTCGTGCCTAATCTTCCACAAATAGATCTCCAAAAGTGACTCAAGAACTTAGTGTCTTGATCACTCACACTCGACCTAGGTATCCCACGTAATCTGACCACCTCTCGAAAGAAGAGATTGGACACATTCGAAGCATCATCGATCTTGTGACATGCAATAAAGTGTGCCATCTTGGAGAATTTGTCCACCACCATGAAAATAGAATCTAGACCCTTCCTAGTCCTTGGTAGACCTACAATAAAGTCCATACTAATGTCCAACCAAGAAGAGGAAGGTATAGGAAGTGGTGTGTACAACCCATGAGGCTTTACTCTAGACTTATCCTTGAGACATTCCAAACACTTCTTTAGCATGCTTTCTACATCTCTTAACATGTGAGGCCAATATAAATGAGAGTGTAGCATAGCATAGGTCTTGTCCCTCCCAAGATGCCCCATTAGACCTGCCTTGTGGGCTTCCTCCACAAGTAAAAGCCTTAAATAGCACTTAGGAATACAAACCTTGTCAGCCCTAAAGAGGAACTCTTCATACAAGTAGAACTTGTCCAAGGATCCCTTAATCTTGCATTGGCCATAGATTTCACCAAAATCAAAATCATGCTCATAGAGTTCTTTGATATAAGAGAATCCTAGCACTTTAGAGTCTAGTTGTGTGATTAAAACATGTCTCCTAGATAAAGCATCAACCACTACAGGTAATGTTGCCATCCACCTAGCATGACACCTATCTAGCTTGTCTTGACTTATAAAATGTTTTAAAGACTCATGATCAGTATGAAAAATAAACTCTCTAGGCCATAGGTAATGTTGCCATGTCTTTAACACTCTAAACAATGCATAAAGTTCCTTATCATAAGTAGAGTAGTTAAGACACGTACCTATCCCGGAAGCATCACATTCAACCTCAAAGGGTTGTGTGAAATCCGGAAGCACTAATAAGGGAGTCGAAGTCAATTTGGCCTTTAGCTCATTGAATGCCACGTCTTGGATCTTCCCCCACACAAAGGGGGTGTTTTTCTTGGTGATCTCGGTCAAGGGAGAGGCTATGATGATGAAATCCTGGACAAACCTTCTATAGAAGCTTGCTAAGCCATGAAAGCTCCGAATTTTCCCTACATTCTTTGGTGTGAGCCACTCTTGAATAGCCTTCACTTTCTCTTGATCAACTTGTAATCCTTGAGAGCTCACTATAAAACCGAGAAAGTTTACTTGGTTAGTGCAGAAATCGCACTTCTAAATATTAGCATATGAACATTCAAGTCTTAAGATGGATAATACTTCCCTAAGGTGAGTTACATGCTCGTGGAGTGAGTGGCTATAGACTAGGATGTCATCAAAGTAAACCACTACAAATCTACCAATGAACTTCCTTAGTACGTGGTTCATTAGCCTCATGAAGGTGGAAGGTGCATTGGTGAGTCCAATTGGCATGACAAGCCACTTAAGCCATATTTCTTCTTAAACGATGTTTTCGACTCATCACCTCCTTGCATTCGAATCTGATGGTATCCACTCCTTAGATCGATCTTGGAGAGTAAGGTGGCACCATATAGATCATCTGGCATATCATCAAGTATAGGTATTGGATGCCTGTATTTGATGGTAATGTTGTTTATAGCGACAATCCACACACATACGCCATGTCCCGTCTTTCCTAGGCACTAATAACACCGGGACTGCGCAAGGAGACTTGCTTACTCGAACGTACCCCTTGTTTAGGAGTTCTTGAACTTTCTTATCTATCTCATGGGTTTCTTGTGGGTTTATTTAATAGGATGGTCGGTTAGGCAAAGGACGCCCCGCAATGAGATCGATTTGGTGCTCTATTCCTCGTAAAGGGGGGAGGCCGTGGGGTATCTCTTCCGGGAACATGTCTTCGAACTCCTCCAATAGCCTTAGAATCGACTGAGGCAATGTAGGCTTAGGTTGATCGGTTGATAGGGTCCTTTTCTTGGTTAATAGAATTAGGTGAGTGTCTAAGGTCAGATAATCACCATGGAGATCAGATTTGGATGCCAAGAGGACGATGGGTGGGTTTAGGGTGCTCGTCCGGTCATGAGTAGACTTAGGTACTGATTTGGACCGAGACTCTTTAGCTAGCTTCTTCTTCTTCTCTTGTCGCTTCTCTTGGTCTCTTTTCTTCTCAAATGCCTCCACAATCTGCAATGGTATCATAGGCTTGAGGGTAATATTATTTCCATTAAAGAGAAAGAGTACGTATTGCTAAACTCATCATGCATAACCGTTCTATCATATTGACATGGCCTTCCTAAGAGAATGTGACATGCATTCATAGGACTACATCGCATAAGATTGAATCCTTATAGTCCCCTAACTTAACACTCTCATTAACTTGCTTATGAACCTTAAGTTCTCCACATTCATTCATCCAATGGAGCTTATAAGGTCTAGGATGGCTGAAAGTATGAAGTTGTAAATTAGAGACTAGTTCGGTACTAGTTATGTTACAATAACTTCCTCCATCAATGATCACATTACAAACCTTTCCTTTTACTAAACACCTAGTATGAAACAGGTTCTCTCTTTGATTATCCTCATTTAGGGCAGGTTGTACATGCAATGTTCTCTTACAAATTAAGCTATCTCCATGTTCATATTCTACTCCATCATCTTCCTCTAGGTCATTAGCATGCTCATTCTCATGAGTTTCAATAGGAATATCATCATCATTATCACTTTCAGATTCATATTGTCCTAAATGGTTGATTATCATGGTTCTTTTGTTAGGACAATCTCTCATATAATGACCCTTCCCTTTGCATTGGCGTTTTTGCACCGAACCACCCCTTATACGGCCGAATTTGCATGGAACACCCCCTATATCGATAATTATTCAGAACCACCCAAATTTCATAATTTTATTACAAGGAGCCACCCTTCGACGGATTCCTTCAAACATTCTGTCAAACTCTATGAAATTACCAAAATACCCTCATTTTTTTAAATAAAATGCAATTTCAATTACTTTTCTACCCTTATCTTCTTCCTTGGTTTTTGCTCTTTTTTTCCTTGTTCTAACGTATTACTATTTGAAACAGAGGACATGCTTTTTTTTCCTTGTTCTAACGTGTTGCAGACCGGTTCTTCACCTTCCCAGATCTCTTTTCTTCAATGGCAATTCGAATCCCTAGCTTCTTCCATTAATTTGGTTTCGAATTCTGCTGTCCAACAATTGAGGTGATTTCGAACTGCCATTAATTAGATTTCGAATTCTACTGCCATTATCAACCTAGCTTCTTCCCCAAATAGAATACCCAATTGAAATCCCTAATTCGAATCCCTAATTCGTCCTCGCCTAGCCTAATTCGAATCCCTAATTCGTCCTCTTCACTTCTGTTTCTTCTTCGCATGGTGTTCTTTGATTCATAGGATGTTCTTCGATTTGCAGGGTGTTCTTCGAATCCCTAATTCGTCCTCTTCGTTTATGTTTCTTCTTCACATGGTGTTCTTCGATTCACAGGGTGTTCTTCAATTTGCAGGGTGTTCTTCGAATCCCTAATTCATCCTCTTCGCTTCTGTTTCTTCTTCTCATGGTGTTCTTCGATTCTCAGGGTGTTCTTCGATTCGCAGGATGTTCTTCTATGTTAGTTGAGCTTTGATAGTCATATGAAAGCTCAATGTATTTCTCTTTGTTTTGATGATAACAAACTTATCTATCTAATCTCTTAGTGTTTCTCACTAGTGGAAAAAACCCTTTTAGAGGCGGGCATTTTGACACTTGTTGAGGCGTATACCGTTCGCAGCAAATGAGGGGGCTGCAACAAGTGGGAACACTTTTAGAGGAGGGCTAAATACGCCTCAAAAAAGACCCTTTTAGAGGCGGGCCTCAACAAGTGCCTCATTGGACACTTGTTGAGGCGGGCCGGCCCAGTGTGCGCCTCAACAGGTACTTGTTGAGGTGGGCCGGCCCTTTGTTCGCCGCAAAAGGGCACCTTTGTTGAGGTGGACGGCCTGAAGCCCGCCTCTAATGGTGCCTCAACAAGTGCCACATTGGGCACTTGTTGAGGCGGGCCGGCCCAGTGTGCGCCTCAACAGGTACTTGTTGAGGCGGGCCGGCCCTTTGTTCGCCGCAAAAGGCCACCTTTGTTGAGGCGGGCGGCCTGAAGCCCGCCTCAACAAGTACCATTAGAGGCGGGCCTATATAGGCCCGCCTCTAATGGTGCCTCAACAAGTGCCACATTGGGTACTTGTTGAGGCGGGCCGGCCCAGTGTGCGCCTCAACAGGTACTTGTTGAGGCGGGCCGGCCCTTTGTTCGCCGCAAAAAGACCGGCCATGTAGCTCGATAGACTAATGATTGCGTAAAATACTACCTGTCCTCTAAATAGGTCTATCACGTACAAAATCTAATAACTATCCCACCAAGGGCCTAAATTATGAATTCTATCTCGCCAAGGGCCTAATTTAATAGATAATAATACGCAACTAAGCCAGAAAAAATACAAACTCAACTATCCCGCCAAGGGCCTAAATTATGAAATCTATCCCGCCAAGGGCCTAAGAAATTAGGGTAGAAGTATTACCTTGATTCAATATCGATCCTTCAAGACAACGCCTCAATAAACTCCTTCAATGCAAAAGCTATAACCACAAAAAATAGTATATGAATTAGGTGTATACTTTTCATATTGTCATTGGGGCATTTCATCAAACACCTTCAAGGCACAAGCTATAAACACAAAAAATACACAAATTCGGGATAGATTTAAACATTTAAATGCACAAGTTGTTAGTATTAGTTGTTTAGATTTGACTAGGATGAAATATAGTATATGAATTAGGGGTATATTTTTCATATTTTCATAGAGGCATTTCATCAAACACTTTGAATGCACAAACTATAAACACAAAAAAATGAACAAATTGGGGATAGAATGCGGGTCTATTAGAGGGCGAACGGAGATGGGTACTTACCGGCGAAAACGAGAACGCACGCGGGTTTGTTGGAGACGAAACGACAACGAAGAACCGCGGGTCTGTTGGAGACAAAACGAGAACAAAGACCAAGGGCGAACGCGGGTGTAGTGTTGGAGGGCGAACGTGGGGCTGTTGGAGGGGAGGGCGAACGCGCGGAGACGAAGACGAAGACGAACGGAGCGAACGAAGAAGATGAAGTGTGAAAATGGCGGAATGGCGAACGTAAATGAGAAGACGAACTGCGGGTCTGTTGGAGACAAAACGACAACGAAGAACCGCGGGTCTGTTGGAGACGAAACGACAACGAAGAACCGCGGGTCTGTTGGAGATGAAACGAGAACAAAGACCAAGGGCGAACGCGGGTGTAGTGTTGGAGGGCAAACGTGGGGCTGTTGGAGGGGAGGGCGAACGCGCGGAGACGAAAACGAAGACGAACGGAGCGAACGAAGAAGATGAAGTGTGAAAATGGCGGAATGGAGAACGGAAATGAGAAGACGAACTGCGGGTCTGTTGGAGACGAAAATGGCGGAGTGCGAACGCAAACGCGTGGCTGGGCATTTAAAACAATTAGTTGAGGCGGGCTTAAATGCCCGCCTCAACAAGTATTATATGCGGCGGGCCGAGTACGGCCCGCCTCAAAAAGAATTAGAAGAGGCGGGCATTTAAGCCCGCCTCTAATACTCAGCATTGTAAACGGCGGGTTTGTTGAGGCGGGCCTTTATACGCCCGCCTCAACAAGTGGTATTAGAGGCGGGCCGCGTAGTGCCCGCCTCAAAAGGTGTTAAAAGAGGCGGGCATTTTAGCCCGCCTCTAATACTAAGCGGGTGTCGAAAAAAAACTATTGAGGCGGGCTTTCTTGGCCCGCCTCAATAAGCACTTATAGAGGCGGGCTCTTCTTGGCCCGCCTCAATAAAATCTTCCGGAAATAATTTTCCGGATACTTTTTGAGGCGTATAATAGTATGTACGCCTCAATAAGTTTTTTTTGAGGCGTTTTTATTTAGGTCCGCCTCTAAAAGGGAGCCTCAACAAGTGTTTTTTCTACTAGTGTCTAAGCTTCCCAGGTTATTACAAGATCTGCTGGGATGCACTTTAGTCACCTAGAGATGTGCTTCGACTGTTCTCAGTCGCGCTTTACACCAAGCGAAGAAACCGAGTTTCTCAAGAGGTGTTGAAATAATTCCATTCAAGTCAGGAAGTGAGAGTGATCGAGCTTCGAAGGCGTAGAAGACGCGCTTGAATGAAGCTAAGTAAATGTTGATCACGAGGTTCCCCTGTAGCAAAGGTTGCACGCCGTCGCAGAAGAATACTCCCCAAACGCATGGAAAGGTTGGTGAGCGGGAGAACTCAAATTGTGTGCACAAGAGGTGCGAGAAGGATTTGAAGTTCTTTGTGACGCAATTCCAAGGATTGCCAGCGTGGAGGGAGTTAGTTAGCGAGAGTGCATGGATTTCTGACATGGCGTTAATCAACAAGTTTAAGAACAAAACCGAATTCACTCCAATCATTGATCATCTCTAGCAATTTGATCAAAGCCACGGATTGATGAGGTGGCAGCTAGTTAAGTCCAAGTTTGTTACACGAAATTAAGTAAGGATGTATCTTAAGTTTTGTGTATAAATAGTGGACTGTAGCTTTCATTCTTAGAGTTACAAAGTGAGGAAATTAGAGAGAAGCTTGGAGAGCTTAGAGTTGTCTCATTTGTAATCGAGAGTGAAGTGCCATTTGTTCTTAGAGCTGAATTGTAGTGTTGTTAGAAGAGAGATTGCGAGAGTGAGCTTCGAGTTGAAGCTAGAGTTGTAACCTCTTTCTATCAATACAAGTAGTGGTGATTTTTATCCCGAGTCAACTAGTGACTTAGGGTTCTCACCGTTTGATAAACTCTTGTGTGCAACTCGTAGTGCGCTTTAAACACTTAAAGCGTGCTTTATTGTTGTCTGACCTCTTCCGCAATCAAGGACATTAGTAAATCAATTACTAAGTGTTCTACATAGGTCAAGCGCATCTCTAAGTATAAAAGCGCAATCTTATACTTTGAGTTGTGTATCTATAGCTTCATGAACTATAGAGACATTGAACAATAGTGGCTTAAAACACGTTCCTACAATTGGTATCAGAGCTACAAGTTAGCCTATTTGCACTAATCCTTCTTGCAGATCATAAGGATTTTTGAAGAGTAAGAACTATGGAAAACTTCAACCTTGGCATTTCCCTCACAAAGCCCCACGTACTCGTTGAAGGAGAACTAGAATGGTAGCTTACGATGACCAAGAACTACATCCACCAAACGGACTATCAATGCTGGAAGATCCTCGAGAAAGGCGATGAAAAGATCACAGAGACAAACGATTCAAAGTGGGAAGCAAAGGAGTATCAACTTATGGAGAAAAATGCAAAAGCGAAACAGCTGATACTCAATGCGCTTTCCAGGAAGGATATTGATAAGGTAATGTCTCTACCCTCGGCTAAGGACTTGTTGACTGCAATAATCAACATGCATTCAGGTAGCGAGGACATGAAAGACAACCGTTTGTTTGAACTTAATGGAGAATTTTGTGCTATTAAGATGGGTGAAAACGAACTTGTCTCCGACTACCACTCTTGTTGTCAAATTTTATATGATAAAATGTTGTCAGCTGGAATGGCGAAGAAAGCATGGGAGTACTCAATGGTATTCATTCATGGGGTGAATTCCATGTATGCTACTCTCAAGCAAATCCTTCTCCAATCCAAAGCGACACGAGAGCTCCCTATCTCTGTTCTTGCAGGGAAATTTAAGGTGCAGGAGATCAAGGATAACGAAGACAAACACTCGGAAAGGGAAACCAAGGGCATGGCGCTCAAACTCTCTCGAGTTCTCCAGAAGATGGAAAATGAGGATGAGGGAGACGATCTGGATGATGATCGTGATGTTGCCATGATGACAAAGATCGTGAAGAAGTTCTTTAAAAGGCAAGGTGGATTCAAGTGCGATCCAACAACCAAGTAGCAAGATGTCCGGGACTTCACGTGCTTCAATTGCAATGAGAAGGGACATCTAGCCAAGGCGTGTCCTCATGCCAAGGTGAATCTAGGCTCGAGCTCCAACAAGCAGCCCCCAAAACAAGCATTTGTCATGCTTTGGGGTGAATCAGATGATGACTCTGAAGATGGAGCGCAAGCGGATGTGTGCTTGATGGCTGGTGCTGGATCCGATTCAGATCTGGATCTGAAATAGAGGTAGCCGATCTAAACCTTGACATATTGCCTAAGCGCAATCTTGTTTGCCTTTTAAGAGAACTGATGGTTGAACACAAGTCTCTAGATACTCAAGCTAGAGAACAACTGGTTGAACTTAATTGTAAAAAGGAAGTTGAGCTTTCCAAGAGTTTGCATGACAAGCCCACTCTCCTGACTAAATCTTGTGAGAGTTGTCATGGAAACGGGTTGGAAAGACACTCTGACTCAACTAAGGACGTGAAGCTTGATCAGATTATTTCCAAGCTTGACGATCTTACTAAGCTAGTGGAAGCAAGGTCTGTTCCTCAAACAACCTTTGTGAAAGCTAGACCTAGACTAGGCTATGACCCCCAGGAGTCTTCTTCTAACACCAGCTTTCCTCAAACAAGTGATTATTCTGAAAAACATAAGTCACTTGAGCAAGACTTGGCCGCTTACAAGAGTGAGAACTCTCACTTGAAGAGCAGGATCAAAGTTCTTGAGGAACAACCATCTGAAACCAAAGAATGGTTTCATGGGGAAAAAGCGCACCACTTATATGTGAAACAAGCGCAAACCCCTACTCAGCCTATGAAATTGGAGAAAAAGGAACCATTTCGACCAGGGAAAGGAAAGTTTGGTTACGTGAGAGGTAATCATTAATGCACTTTTTGCGGTAAGAATGGACATGATAGGCGTGAGTGTAAGGAACTGAAAGTCCTCAAAAATAAGCCCTATAAGCCAATGGCTAAACCTAAGGGCAAGTGTAGACATTATCAACATTCAACTGGTGAGGACGGTTGCGCTTCAGCACGAGGAGGTGCGCTTCATGAAGCGAGACCTCATATAGTGCTTGATTTAAATGATCCTAGTTATTATGAACCAGTTCAAAAGACTAGTTCAGCAATAGCTATGTCTAATGTTCCCTCGAAGCGCAAGCTTCGTTGGGAAATCAAAGATTGATCTTTGTATTTGCAGGTTGGAATGAAGAGTAGATAGTACATTGAAAGCAATTGTTTGTGTCATGACGGATGATCCACGGTTACTACTCTCGATTCAAGCTAAGGAGGGAGATAGAGTCTCCTTCGGTGACAAAAGACAAGGAAAGATCAATGCTAGAGGATACCAGCGCAATCTGTGATAATTTCAGCGCAATATGTGTCTCCAAGAATCCAGTACATCACACACGAACTAAGCACATCGATGTACGGTACCACTTTCCACGTGATCATGTGGAGCGCAAGAACATCGAGCTTAGTCATGTATCTTCCGAAGGGAAAATAGCGGATATTTTTACTAAAGCACTTATGCGACAGACCTTCTTAAACCTTCAGGTTCAGCTTGGCCTTATGCGACTCCATTAGATTTTAGGCAATGGCTCTGTAAGTATTTCCCTTATTGACTATAATTAGCGAGCTTAGTATTAAGGTACAAACTATGGTAGCTTGCACTTGATAGCTTTGATTCATTCATGCTTTATGGTTGTTCATTAAAATGAATTAGTACTGAAGTTATCTTCCTTGTTTAGCTCGATTTGATATGATCATAGTTAATTGCATGCTCTTCTTTGCTAAAACTTGACAATGGTGATCGTCTTCTACCCATATTACATGCCTAAGAAATGATCCATTGCATAGGTGTCCTAAGCCTGACTAGATGTTACGCTTCTCTCGTCCTTAGTTGAACTCCGCATAAGAGAAGTATTCATTTTGTGATATCAAGCTCATTACCCTCATTATATGCACATACAATTACATTTTACTTGAGTGATTGAATGCTCTAGTGTCCCAACTTGAAATGTGCATTTCCTGTTCATTATATGCTTTACATAGTGGTTGGTAAGTTGAACTGGACATCACACATTTACATCTAATGATCTCAGTCAGCTTTGTGCTTCATCAAAATATTTGGCACGTGGTATACTTGGTTGAGTTTCGTTGATGGAAGGCTTCTATATTGAGCTCCAGAGCGCAACGGCTTGTTTGGCTACAGTATTTTTGAGATTGCTTAGCTATGAGGTAACGGCTAGTTGGCAACAGCTCTTTTCCAGTCTTTGAGGTAACGGCTACTTCAATTATAGCCGTTGGAAGCTACAGCGCGTCAAATCAGGATTTCTATTGGCTCATTGCACCGCTCAGCGCACTTGTGTCAGTGTAAATCTGGAACGTTGATTTCGTCGGTTGAGATTGATTGCCAAGCGCTATAAATATGAGGTAAATACCATCCCTTCCATTTACCCTATTTTTACTCTTGCCTCACTCTCTCTCTCAAACTCCGATCATGCTCTTTCTTCCTTAATTCCTCTCGTACCACAAATAACCATGGAAAACATTAACCTTGCCGCTCTTGACCTTGAGACTAGGGAGAAGGTTGAGTCCCTCTTAAAGGCTCAATCCTCATCCTCAGTTCCATCGGTCTCGACCCAAGCTCCTCAAATCCAAGCTCCTAATATACAAGCTCCACAGATCGAAGCCTCCTCCAATAACCCTCTACCTACCACAGACCCAATCCATACATAAGATGCCCCTTCCTCCTCAAAACAGTCTCTCATTGACCTTTCCCTTACAGCTGAGGATCTTGAGCTCTCTGGCTATGACGAAGCTCAGGTGAACAAGGTAATTTTTGATTTGGAGAAGGAGACTGACAGAGCTACACCAGATGTTCCTGCTCTGGAGATATCTCTATCTACCCCTGCGAAAGGTAAAGGTGCGCTCGGGGTCGAAACACCGCCCAAGGTAGGCGCTCCTTCTCTTTTATCCCCTTAGTAATTGCTTGCATCCATCCCCTCCGAGTCAAATGACGATGATTTCCATATCTAAGCCCGTTTTGAGCATGAGTCTCCTCTTCACATTATCACTCAACGCCCTGATCGACAAAGTGATTTGGTTCGTCGCCACGGTCGTAAGAGAAAGGCTCGGGTTATTGAGCAAGTTGAGTCAATTAGACGGCTCCGAGCACGACTCTCCACCGCCTGAAGTGATTCATGAGAAAGGTACTTCTACCTGAGCTAAGCGCACTAAGACTGTTAGTGCCAATGCATTTCCTCTCGTACCCCCAGGTATTGCGAAGCGCTCTTTTCTATTCCCAGAAATTGTTACTTGCTTGTTAAGCTTCAAGACTCTTCGCACGTCAAGCGCTTCTCTGGGTGGTTAAGTATGCAGGGCTGGGACAAACTCGAGACTGAGCCAACACGTTGTAACGACTCCATGGTCCACCAGTTTTATGCCACAATGGAGTCTCATACAGCTAACCCGGAATACTCACAGGTGTGGTTTAACTGGCGCGACAATTCGAGGGAAACATTCTTGGTAAAGGATCTTGCTAAGGCGATCGGGCTGACAGGTCAGTCGAATGGATTCGGGCAATCATACAAGAAGAACTGGCCCGCATGTGCTAAGCAGTTAAAAGAGGTAGTATTTGGTACTAGTGTGCCGAAGCGCACCCTTACAATAGATCTTCTCAAGCCCAGTAGGTGTCTGCTCCATCACTTATTATCACGAACATCACTCCACGTGATTATGATAGGGAGAAGGTAACAATTGCAGACTGTAGCATTATGGCGGCCGTTTTATCTAACCACGTGGTAAACACAACTCAGATCATGATGAGCCACCTTGTGTTGTGTCACGCTGCAACGTCTGGACCCCTTCCGTTCCCCCACATTATATGAAAGATGTTGAAGGCAGATGGTCTCTACGATAACTCTCTGAAAGATTATGACTGCTCTACTTTTCTCACCTCTGATGCTATTTATGCTATACTTCTTCCGAAGCCTGAAGGTACGCATCCCTCCAGCTCTCGCTCTGAACACAGACCTCACGCTCCAACTACTACCGCTTCTGTAGATATCTCAAGTATTGTTGCTACACTTGAAGCGCATCATGAAAGGGTTGAAAGGCGCTTAACTGAGTTATGTGAGCAAGTGGAGAAGTTTGCAGCATTGGTTCAGTCTGGTTTTGACCGGGTGTTCCAGCTTATGATTGAACTCGATGAGAGGAGTTAGTGTGGATGTTGTGATGGTAGCGCTTTGATGGCGTCTTTTGTCTGTTTCTTTCTTATTCTCCTACTATGTCTTGTTTGGTAATGAACTAGTCTCGCTAGGTTTTCTACCCATCTTTGTGACAGTTTGCTTGATAATGTTAATGAAGTATGCTTTGATTTTCATATCTCTGAGAGCTTTGCTAACTTGATTCTTTGGTACTTAAGTTGCTTTCTGTTCGCTATTTTGCCTTGTTTGTCTTCTTAGCTATAAAGCGCAACCTACTATCTTTCTTACCGTATGATTAATCTTTTGATTTTTTCAATGATGTCAAAAGCGGGAAGAAAACAGTTACATCCTTCTTTGATTAAGGGGGAAGTTTAAGATTGTTCTTGAATTTAGGGGGAATTTTGAAATCTGTTGCTAAAGTACTTGGTAAGGTACTTCGATCTATTTCCGAATCTGAATACATGGTTAACTTGTTTATTGTCTTCATTTTGATCATTACAGAAAGTATATGAGCTTACCTGTTAAAGGTTTGTCATCATCAAAAAGGGGGAAATTGTTAGTTGAGGTTTGATAGTCATATGAAAGCTCAATGTATTTCTCTTTGTTTTGATGATAACAAACTTATCTATCTAATCTGTTAGTGTTTCTAAGCTTCCCAGGTTATTATAAGATCTGCTGGGATGCACTTTAGTCACCTAGAGATGCGCTTCGACTGTTCTCAGTTGCGCTTTACACCAAGTGAAGAAACCGAGTTTCTCAAGAGATGTTGAAATAATTACATTCAAGTCAGGAAGTGAGAGTGATCGAGCTTCGAAGGCGTAGAAGACGCGCTTGAATGAAGCTAAGTAAATTGATAGCATGCATTTTAGTCTAGTTTAGGTCATGTTTATTTCGTCTTAGTAGAGTCGTTTTGTGTCTTTCTAGTCTTGTTTTATCTTATTTCCTTAGTTTCCCTCGTAGAGTCGGTATCTACTCTTTTGTTTGATGATTACAGGTGATTTGGAGGCATTCTATTGGAGATCATGAGCGTGCGCGGAAAGGTGATCAAACAAGGAGATTAGCAAGGAAGGAACCAAGCAAAGAAGGGGGCCAAAGGAAGGACGAGACAAGCCATCACGAAGTGAAGATGAGGAGCAGACATCAGAGGGATACTCGGCCTGTGACTCGTCCGAGTATCCGCCTGAGTAACCCCACCAGAGCTCCAGAGACCTACTCGGCCCGTTACTCGGCCGAGTATCGGCCCGAGTAGCCGGCCCCTCTTCCGAAAATGCTTCTTTTGCCTTGAACTCTTTGACTTCTAGGGGGTTACTCTTTGAACTCTTTGACTTCTAGGGGGTTACTCTTTGAACTCTTTGACTTCTAGGGGGTTACTTTTGGGGAGGACATTTAGAATAGAATAAAAGGGGGTTTTGAGAGCTTGTTTAGGGAATCCATCCATCCATCCTCCCTCTCTATCTCTCTATTGTTAATTTCAAGATCTAGTTTTTGCTATTTTGTGAAGATTGTTGAAGGCTTTTCAAGAATTGGTGTTCTAAGTTCTAGATCGAATCAAGTATATCTCTTATTCTCTTCTAGATTTATGAATCTCTTTATTCTTATGGAGTTTTTGATTGATTATCTCATTATGCCTAGCTAGATCCATTGTTCTAGGATTGGGGTGATCCCAACAATGAATTGATAGATTATCTTCTTGTGTTTGTCTTTGAAAGCATGGAATCTTGTTTGATTTAATTCTAGGGCTCTTATTGAGGTTGAGATTATCAATTAGAATTTCTATTAGGTTGAGTCTGAAAGGAGATACCAATAGATTTCAATTAGACACGGCATGAGTCTGAAAGGAGATTGTTTGTGTTGGATTTCCTAGAATTGAACCCGAATAAACTTGTTTGTTCTTGTGGAGATATAAGTAATCATAGAAACCTAAGTTAGGTTGGACTTAATTGAGCACGAAAGTGGATGTTAACCCGGTCTAGTTCTAGTTTCTAAGCGCCTATAAGTCTTTGCTTGATTAACTTTGCACGAAAGTTGTTAGTTGAGCTTTGATCATCTTGTTAAAGCTCAACCTATTTCTCTTTGTTTTGATGATAAAAAACTAATATGTTTAATCTCTTAGTGTTTTTAAGCCTTCCAGGTCATTGCCATACTTGTAAGGATGCGCTTAAGTCACTTAGAGATGCGCTTGACTGGTCACAGTCGCGCTTAACACCAAGCGGAGAAAGTAAGTTTCGCAAACGGTGTTTAATAAATCCATTCAAGACCAAGAAGTAAGAGTGATCGAGCTTCGAGGGCGTAGAGACGTGCTTGAATGAAGTTGAAGGAAGTTGACCACGAGGCTCCACTGAAGCTTAGGGTGTGCCAGAGCGCAGGAGAACAAATCTGCACGCTACGAAGGCTGGTAAAGCGGGAGAGTGCAAGTTGCGTGCACAGGAAGGTGCGAGAAGAACTTTACACTCTTTGAGACGCCACTCCAGGGATCGCCAGCGTGGCAAGAGTTTGTTAGAGCTTGAAGCACACGGATTGCTTATGTGGCGTGGATCAACACATGAAGAACAAAACCAAATCATTCCAAGCCGTTGATTAATTCTGGTGAAACGATCAAGGCACACGGATTGATGAGGTGGCATTGTGTTTAGTCTTTGTTTGTTACACGGTTGAGTTATAGGGATAGCATCAGACTTGTGTACAAATAGAGTACTATTTCATTCACTCTAAAAATTGCAAACGTAGAGAATATAGGAAGCTAGAGAGAGCTTAAGAGATATTTCGTTTGTAATCAGAGAGTGTTGAGAGTGCCTTTGTTCTTCAGAGCTGAACTAAGAGTATTGTAGAGAGAGTGCTTACGAGTGAGCTTCTCGTGTTGAAGCGAGAGATTGTAATCACTTCTTTATTAATACAAGTGTAGTGGTGAGTTTTATCCCGAGTCAGGTAGTGACTTAGGGTTCTCACCGTTTGGAAATTCTTGTGTGTGCAAATATTGATGCGCTTTAACAACTTAAAGCGCGCTTTATTGTCTGTCTAACCTCTTCCGCACTTAAGGACTTTAGTAAATTCATTACTAATAGTTCAACATAGGTTAAGCGCAAGCCAAGTATTCAAAGCGCAATTGAATCCTTGTAAAGCGCAACTAAGGCTTAATGAACCTTAGTGACAGAGAACAATAGATGATCAAAACACGTGTTTTCTACTTTGGTAGCGTGTCAAAACCAACAATTGGTATCAGAGCGCCAGGTTAGATATTTGCACTAATCCTTTTACAGGTTCAAAAGGATTCTCAAGTCTAGAACAATGGCCAGTTTCAACCTCGGTATTTCTCTCGCCAAGCCCAATGTCCTTGTTGAAGGCGAACTCGAATGGTGGCTCACTATGACGAAGAATTACATCCAGCAAACCGACTACCAGTGCTGGAAGATTATTGAAAAGGGTGATGAGAAGATCTCCGAGACGGACGACTCAAAATGGGAAGCAAAAGAGTACCAACTTATGGAGAAGAATGCTAAAGCGCGACAGCTCATTCAAGGGAAGATATAGACAAGGTAATGTCCCTTCCCACTGCTCAAGATATGTGGAAAGCTATTATAAACATGCACTCTGGCAGTGATGATATGAAGGACAACCGTATCTTTGAGCTTAATCGCGAGTTTTGCTCCATTCGAATGGGGGAAAATGAGCTCGTCTCTGATTATCATTCTCGGTGTCAAATCCTGTATGACAAGATGCTTTCTGCTGGAATGGAGAAGAAAGCTTGGGAGTATTCTATGGCGTTCATTCATGGAGTGAACTCAAAGTATACAACCCTCAAGCAAATTCTTCTTCAGTCCAAGGAAACCCGAGAATTGCCTATCTCTGTTCTTGCAGGTAAATTTAAAGTGCAGGAAATCAAGAACAACGAGGAAAAGCACTCAAACCAAGAAACAAGAGGGATAGCGCTCAAGCTTTCACGTGTACTCAAAAAGCTTGAAGATGATGAAGAAGGAGAAGACGACGATGATAAGGACGTCGCTATGATGACTAAGGTTGTGAAGAAATTCTTCAAGAAACAGGATGGTTTCAATCAGCGCGATCCTACCTCCAAGCAGCGCGTCTTCAAGGAGTTCACCTGTTTCAACTGCAACGAGAAGGGACACCTTGCTAAAGCATGTCCTCATCTAAAGGTGAATCCAAGCGCAAGCTCCACCGAAAAACAGCCCCCTCCTAAACAAGCTTTTGTTTCACTCTGGAGTGAATCTGATGGAGATTCGGATGATGGAGCGCAAGCTGGTGTCTGCTTGATGGCTGGTAGTAGATCAGACTCAGACTCTAGCTCTGACGTTGAGGTAACGGATCTTAACTATGAAATCTTACCCAAGCGCAACCTTATCAATCTTTTAAAAGAATTAATGGTTGATCATAAGTCACTAGTTGATGAAGCTAGGGGACTTCTGGATGAACTTAATAGTTCTAAGGAAGAAGTAGTTGAGCTTTCCAAGCGCTTACATGACAACCCCACTCTCTTGACAAAATCTTGTGAGCGTTGTCATGAAAACGAGTTGGAAAGAATCTCTGACTCAACCAAGGATGTAAAGCTCGATCAGATCATATCAAAGCTTGACATCTTACTAAGCTAGTAGAAGCAAAGTCTGTCCCTCAAACAGGCTTTGTGAAAGCTAGACCTGGATTGGGTTATGACCCCCATGAATCTTCCTCTACATCCAGCTCTCCTCTATCAAGTGATTTCTCTTCTAAATCAAATCACTTGAACAAGACCTAACTGCCTACAAGAGTGAAAACTCTCATTTGAAGGGCAGAATAAAGGTTCTTGAGGATCAACCTTTAGAAACCAAACAGTGGTTTCATGGGAAAAGCGCATCATTTGTATAAGAAACAAGCGCATACCCCAACTAAGCCCTATAAGCCAAGGCTAAATCCAAGGGCAAGCGTCAACGTTATCAACATTCACATGTTGACAACGGTTGCGCTTCAAAGCACAGAGGTGCGCTTCGTAAAGCGCGACCTCATATTGTGCTTGATCTCAATGACCCTAGCTATTATGAGCCTGTTCATAAAACAAGTGAGTCAATAGCTATGGACAATGTTCCCACGAAGCGTGCGCTTCGTAGGGAACATAGAAATTGATCTTTTTATTTGCAGAATGAAATGAAGAGTAGAAGATTCATGTTTAGCGATTGTTTGTAACGAGCGATCCACTACGGCTACTCTCATTTCAACATAAGGAAGAAGCACAAGACTTCTTCAGGCAAAAGGCAAGAAAAGATCACGAGACATATCTAGTACATCATTCAAGGACTTAATATCTCGATTTACACTTTCCACGTGATTATATGAAGCGCAAGGGCATCAAAGCTTATTCATGTATCTTCAGAAGGGCAATTGGCAGATATCTTCACTAAGGCGCTTAATCGTCAGGTATTCTTAAACCTCAGGGTTCAGCTTGGCCTTATTCGACTCCATTAAGCTTCGAGGCAATGGAACTGTAAGTATTCCTCTATTTGACTAGAACTAGCGAGCTTAGTATCAACGTACGACTATGGTCGCTTGCGCTTGATAGCTTTGAGTCTTCATGCTTTGATTGATCATTGAAATGAATTAGTATTGAACTTGTCTGACTTGTTTGGCTCGATTTGATATAATTCTAATCCATGCATGCTCTTATTTGCCAAACGTGACAATGGTGATCGTCTTCTACCCATATTACATGCCTAAGAAATGATCCATTGCATAGGTGTCCTTAGCCTGACTAGATGTAACGCTTCTCTCGTCCTTTATTGAGCTCTACATTAGAGAAGTATTCATTTGGTGACATAAAGCCTCAATTACCATACTACATGTATATGCACATACGTCCACATCAACTTGAGTGATTGAATGCTCTAATGTCCCCTATATGAAATGTGCATCTTCCTATTCATGAATTTCTTTACATTGTAGTTTGAAATTGAACTGGACATCACACTCTCATGTCTACTCATCTCAATCTGTGTTATACGTCTTCGGTTTAGCTCTCAGTGATGTTTCGGCATGCGCTTTAGTGTTCAGCGCATATGGGCTTTACAGTGCATCGCGCTTTGTAGCGCATCAGGGTGGAATTCCTTCGTGGTTGGGTTTGCTTAACGATGAAGCAATGCTTTTCAAGCAATTAAAGCGCACTGCTCGAGTGATGTAACGGCTATTTTTGCAGAGTAACGGTCACATTTCTAGCCGTTGAGACTATGTGCAGGCCTAGCGCATTTTCGGTGTTTTTCATTGGACCGTTGATGGGTAACGGCTCTATTTTGTGATTGGTCTATTGAAGCGACTCCCAGAGTTGTTGTAAGAGCTATATATATGAGGTATTTGTCTTTCACTCCTACCTTACCATCTTTAATCCTCTACCTATACTTTCTTCTTCTACTCTCCTTTCTCCATTTTTACTCCCATTCGTCACCATGGACAAAGTGTTGAGCGCTCTCTCAGATTTGACCCAGAACCCGTGCCAAAATTGAGTCCATTGTCCAAGCATCATCCTCCACTCAGCCTGCGTCCCATCCAGTCTCTCATGAGGTAACATCTCCAACCAAAGCGGCCTCACCACTCATTACCACCCCTGCTCATAAATCTCCAACTCATCCCATCGACCTTACCGGTAATGATGATCCATCTCCTCTATCCAAAAGCCCCTCAAAAAGCCCCTCCAAAAGGTCCCTCAAACCCAAATTCTCCCATGATCCTCCTGTTGATTTGGGATTACTTGCCCAAGATCTAGAGCTCGCTGGATACGATCCGGTTCAAGAGCTTGGACGCATTCAGGCTGAAACATCACATACAACCCCGGCTAAAGGTAAAGGGATTCTCTCTATAGATACCCCATCTCGCCCAGGTTCCAAGATCAGGCCTCCAGTGCATGCGCTCCAGTCACCCAAGGAGCTTTTGGCCGCCATTCCCTCTGACTCTGACGCTGACGAAGAATTTCAGCTTCTGCCAAGGCAAAGCGCTCAATCTCCTCTTCCTCCTTCCTTCTCAGAAGCCAGATAGATTGAGTGATGCGCTTCGCAGGAAAGGTAAAAAGCGCAAAGTTGTTGCTCCTCCTCCTCCCGTTTCTGAGCACGAGTCCTCAGATGGTTCGGAACATGAGTCTCCTCCCCTGCATCGAAACCTGTTGGCGCTTCTACTCGTTCAAAGCGCACCAAGGTAACAAGCTTATCTGACTTTCCCTCCGTCCTCAAGGTGTGCAGAAGCGCTCCTTTCTGTTTCCAGAGATTGTGACACCAGGATCTGCTCACCGGCCTCCAAGATTCATCTCACGTTGCCCGCTTTGCTACGTGGCTTAGCCTTCAAAGGGTGGGATACGCTGGAAACGGAGCCAGCGCGCTGTAACAATGCTATGGTTTACCAGTTTTATGCAGCCCTGGAGTATCCACCACCCAACCCGGAGTACAGCTCGGTGACCTTCACCTGGAAAGGAAATGCGAAGGAAAGTTTCCGAGTCAAGGATCTGGCCAAGGCAATAGGCTGACGGAGCAGTCAAGCGGTTTTGGTAGGTTGTACAAGAAGAATTGGCCAGCTGGAGCGACGGCGCTTAAGAAGACAGTTTTTGCCCCAATGTGCCCAAAGGTGCGCTCACAGTTGATCTTCTCCGTCCCTCCAAGCGCCTCCTTCACCACTTCATCATCACCAACATCACGCCTCGCGACTATGACCGTGATAAGGTGACAATTGCTGACTGTTGTATCATGGCTGCCGTAATCTCGAACCAGGTAGTCAACACAGCTCAGCTCATGATGAGCCATTTGGTGTTATGTCGCGCTGCAACATCTGGTCCTCTGCTTTCCCTCACCTAATCTGCAAAATGCTTCGAGCGGATGGCTTGTATGATTCTTCTCTCCCAGACTTGCCTGCTCTACTTTTCTCACCACTGATGCTATAGTTGCTATATTTGCCTAAGAATGAGGAGAAACCCACTCTAGCTCGCGCTCCGAGTTGAGCCCTCGCGCTCGGGTCTCCTCTAGCTCCGCAGATATGTCTTGTTCTAGTGGCTTCAATGGAAGCGCATCAGGAGAGGGTCGAAAAGTGTCTTGGAGAAATGGTGGAAATTATGTCTTCTATGCTTAAGCTCGTTCGGGATAGGTTTAACGAAGAACGAGGTGGTAGCCCATGAGGTGTTGTGATGGTTGCGCTTTTAAAGTGCATTTGCTGATTTTTTTTCTCTCTCCTCTATTTATGTGATTTGTGAATTAGCTCGTTAGGTTTCCAGCTTCTCTTGTGGCAGTTTGTACTCAACTGATACTTAAGTATGCTTTCAATTTTTATATCTCTGAGAGCCTTACTAACCTGACTTTTCCTTACTTAAGTTGCTCACTTTTCTCTCTTAAGATTTGTTTGACGTCTTAGCTAGCAAGCGCACCTCTACTATCTTTCTTACCGTATGACTCTGCTTTGAATTTTTCGATGATGTCAAAAGGGGAAAAACACAGGTAATTCTCTTTGATTAAGGGGGAAGTATGAGATCGTGGCTTGAATTCAGGGGGAATTGAAAACTGGTATGGTTAAGTACCTTGGTAAGTTACTTTGATCCAATTCCGAATCTGAATACTTGATTAAATTGATATTATTGCCTTCATCTTAGTCACTTAAGAAAGTATTCATGAGCTTACCTGTTTACAGTTTGTCATCATCAAAAAGGGGGAAATTGTTAGTTGAGCTTTGATCATCTTGTTAAAGCTCAATCTATTTCTCTTTGTTTTGATGATAACAAACTAATATGTTTAATCTCTTAGTGTTTTTAAGCCTTCCAGGTCATTGCCATACTTGTAAGGATGGCGCTTAAGTCACTTAGAGATGCGCTTGACTGGTCACAGTCGCGCTTAACACCAAGCGGAGAAAGTAAGTTTCACAAACGGTGTTTAATAAATCCATTCAAGACCAAGAAGTAAGAGTGATCGAGCTTCGAGGGCGTAGAGACGCGCTTGAATGAAGTTGAAGGAAGTTGACCACGAGGCTCCACTGAAGCTTAGGGTGTGCCAGAGCGCAGGAGAACAAATCTGCACGCTACGAAGGCTGGTAAAGCGGGAGAGTGCAAGTTGCGTGCACAGGAAGGTGCGAGAAGAACTTTACACTCTTTGAGACGCCACTCCAGGGATCGCCAGCGTGGCAAGAGTTTGTTAGAGCTTGAAGCACACGGATTGCTTATGTGGCGTGGATCAACACATGAAGAACAAAACCAAATCATTCCAAGTCGTTGATTAATTCTGGTGAAACGATCAAGGCACACGGATTGATGAGGTGGCATTGTGTTTAGTCTTTGTTGTTACACGTTGAGTTATAGGGATAGGCTTCAGACTTGTGTATAAATAGAGTACTATTTCATTCACTCTAAAAATTGCAACGTAGAGAATATAGGAAGCTAGAGAAAGCTTAAGAGATATTTCGTTTGTAATCAGAGAGTGTTGAGAGTGCCTTTGTTCTTCAGAGCTGAACTGAGAGTATTGTAGAGAGAGTGCTTACGAGTGAGCTTCTCGTGTTGAAGCGAGAGATTGTAATCACTTCTTTATTAATACAAGTGTAGTGGTGAGTTTTATCCCGAGTCAGGTAGTGACTTAGGGTTCTCACCGTTTGGAAATTCTTTGTGTGTGCAAATATTGATGCGCTTTAACAACTTAAAGCGCGCTTTATTGTCTGGTCTAACCTCTTCCTCACTTAAGGACTTTAGTAAATTCATTACTAATAGTTCAACATAGGTTAAGCGCAAGCCAAGTATTCAAAGCGCAATTGAATCTTGTTAAGCGCAACTAAGGCTTAATGAACCTTAGTGACAGAGAACAATAGCTGATCAAAACACGTGTTTTCTACTTTGGTAGCGTGTCAAAACCAACAAAAGTGATTGCTGGTTGGAGTTTAGATATGTCCTACTATTGTCTGAAAGGAATTGGTAGATACATTAGATTGCTTACCATCAGCGAGTCCATGCTAATCTTTGATAAACGCATCTTGTAATCTATCAAGGAGTTGTTGTGGTGATCCTTGATCCTAGATATTTCCCATCCATATATTCTTCCGAAGTTGTGTTTTCCTAGTTTTCGTAGCATAATTACCAAATTCCCTTATTACGAATTACGACTTAGCTTACTAGTTTGGTTGCAAAAGATACTACTTTGTCCTCGTGGGAACGACTCTTGAAAAGCTACAATTGATCCCATACGCTTGTGGGTAGGTTTAGCCCTATCAAATGTTGATCACTAGGTTCCACTGTAGCAAAGGTTGCACGTCGTCGTAGAAGAATACTCCCCAAATGCATGGAATGGTTGGTGAGCGGGAAAATTCAAATTGTGTGCACAAGAGGTGCGAGAAGGATTTGAAGTTCTTTGTGACGCAATTCCAAGGATTGCCAGCGTGGAGGGAGTTAGTTAGCGAGAGTGCATGGATTGCTGACATGGCGTGAATCAACAAGTTGAAGAACAAAACCGAATTCACTCCAGCCGTTGATCATCTCTAGCAATTTGATCAAAGCCACGGATTGATGAGGTGGTAGCTAGTTAAGTCCAAGTTTGTTACACGAAATTAAGTGAGGATGTATCTTAAGTTTTGTGTATAAATAGTGACTGTAGCTTTCATTCTTAGAGTTACAAAGTGAGGAAATTAGAGAGAAGCTTGGAGAGCTTAGAGTTGTCTCATTTGTAATCGAGAGTGAAGTGCCATTTGTTCTTAGAGCTGAATTGTAGTGTTGTTAGAAGAGAGATTGCGAGAGTGAGCTTCGAGTTGAAGCTAGAGTTGTAACCTCTTTCTATCAATACAAGTAGTGGTGATTTTTATCCCGAGTCAACTAGTGACTTAGGGTTCTCACCGTTTGATAAACTCTTGTGTGCAAATCATAGTGCGCTTTAAACACTTAAAGCGCGCGTTATTATTGTCTGAACTCTTCCGCAATCAAGGACATTAGTAAATCAATTACTGAGTGTTCTACATAGGTCAAGCGCATCTCTAAGTATAAAAGTGCAATCTTATACTTTGAGTTGTGTATCTATAGCTTCATGAACTATAGAGACATTGAACAATAGTGGCTTAAAACACGTTCTTACATTCTATTTGTAGGGTGTTCTTCGAATCCCTAATTCGTCCTCTTCACTTCTGTTTCCTCTTCGCATGGTGTTCTTCTATTCGCAGTGTGTTCTTCGATTCGCATAGTGTTCTTCGATTTGCAGGGTGTTCTTCGAATCCCTAATTCGTCCTCTTCGCTATTGTTTCTTCTTCGCTTCTAATTCGCAGGGTCTTCTTTGCTTCTATTTCTTCTGGGAAACACAGACGTTGCGACAAAAATGGGAGATGCTGCAGATTTCAACATTCTGGAACCATTTCTTCTCCCCATTCCACCATTTCTTTCTCATTGTTGTTTAGACTTTAGTTTATTTCTCATTGCTGTTTAGATTTATTAAGATATGTTAAAGTTTTGATTGTAATGTTTGTTAAAATAAAATTGGGTTTAGATTTATTAAGATGTGTTTATATTAAATTTTGAGTTTAAATTTTTTAAAACTATTTATATTAAATTTTGGGTGTAAATTTATTAAAATGTGTTTATATTAAATTTGGGTTTAAATTTATAAAAGAATTTATATTAAATTTTTAGTTTTGGTTCTAAGGTTTGTTAAAAAGATTAGGGTTTAAATTTAAAAAAGTTTTAGTTATAAGGTCTCTTAAAATATCATGAGAAATTGAGAAAGGTTAAAAATCCCTTGGTTTTTGGTAACTTTTGAATTATGTCAGGGTATAATGGTCATTTCCGTGTTTTGGATGGAAAATTTAACAGAATCCGTCCAAGGGTGGCTTTTGGTAAGAATGTATTGAAATCTGGGTGGTTCGGAATAATTAACGATATAGAGGGTGGTCCTTGCAAATTCGGCCATATAAGGGGTGGTTCCATGCAAAAATGCCCTTTGCCTTTGAAACACTCAATGTTACTAGTTCTAGAATTAGAAGAAGGGTTAGGAACATTCCCTTTTATGCCTTGCGTAGGGGGTGGTTGCTCTCTCGGTGGATAGTTGGAGGGTGCTTGGGTGGCGTGCTCCCTTCTAGGGCCAGATTGCTTACCCATCTTTCCTTGCTCTCGGTTATAAGGTTGCGAAGAGCATAGATCTCCTTTCCAAGCACCGAGTGAAGAACTACCCCTATTTCCTTGTTGTGTCCTCATTTTGAGTTTCCCTTCCAGCTTGACGTATTGTGCAAGAGCTTGGTGATGGACCTGTATGGATACATCTCAATTTCAATAGAAAGGTTAGAAGTGAGCATTCTGAGATACCTAGCAATGGTGGCTTCTTCATCTTCTCTTACATCATCCTTGAGAATAGCCATTTGCATGGAATTAAATGTCTCTTCCTCACTCATGGACCCTTGTCTTAGGTTTCCTAACATTTGACGCGGATCTCTAGCATGGTGATAGGGCACGAATCTAGCTCTCATTAGCACCTTCATTTGTTCCCAAGTTTGCACGACTGGATCAAGGTTCCTTCTTCTCTCCTTAACTAGGCTATCCCACCATGTCATAGCAAACCCTTGGAACTCTAGGGCTGCGAGTTGAAACTTCCTATGCTCAGGGAAGTTGTGGCATGTCCACACTTGCTCAATATTTGCTTCCCAATCCATATAAGCATCGGGATCACAGTTCCCTTCGAATGTAGGTAAGTTGACCTTTACTCACCCTAAACCGTCTTGCTCTTGATCTCTACCACGCCTAGGTTGTTGCCCTCTATGTTGAGCTCGTCTCCACGCCTCATACTCCATCTCATCATCATTCTCATCTTGAAAATCATCAACAAACTCAGTTCTATGATAGCTAGGAGGATTGGGAATGTCATGGGTTGCTCGGGTCTGGTTATGGTAGGGTAGGTTCGGAGAGTGTAAGGGTAGGGTAAAGTGTTGGTCATTGGGCTGAGTTGGAGGTGGGTTCAAACCAGGTATGGGGGCACCGTTCATGGAAGCTTCATACACAGTTTGTTGATCAGGCAATGGGTGTCGAGTTTGGGTGTCAGACGTGCCTCCAACTTCATAGTGTGTTCCTAAGGGAGTGTTACGGATAGGAATCTGATTTGGCCTTGTGACTTTGGTCTCTATGGAGTCCACTCTATTAGTTAAGGTTGTGATGGAATCCTTGATGGCCTTAATTATGTTGAACATCTCCGGGTAATGGGTTCACTCATTAGAGGTGGACCGACTTGGAGACTTCGAACCTGGCCTAGACATGATCAAAGCGAATCAAACACTCAAACAAGTCAGATTAGAATAATAACAATTTCACAAGTGTTTCCCAAACCAAAGTGTTTATCACTTCCTCTCAATTGTTTATAATCAATAGCTTGTTGATGGGTCAGCTCGTATGGATCAAGATGCACCTGAATTAAGTGTTCTAACCAAGCCAAGAGTGTATAAGAGATTAAGACTTCGGCTATGACATAATTCAGCCGAGAAATTGATTCAACAATTGTAGTCGAATATGAGACTCAAAGCTATTGCAAGAAATTTTAATACAATAACAAGTGTTTAATGAGGAACTTTGGACTCAAGAGGTCCAAGAGGGGCATACCTTTAGCGTGGTTGAGCTTGAACCAGTGGGAGCTGAGTACTAACCATGGAGAGGGTGATTTATGTATCTATGAGTGTTTAGGTATTGTGGTACAAGAGGCACATGGCAATCCTCTTTCTTGTCTTTGATCAATGAACTAGAACCGAGTAGATTATGAACCAAACCAAGGATGTTCTTGAACTTGAGCACGTGAGAATATGAACTAGTAGAGAGGACAATGCAAGAGATTACAATTGGTGTTCTAATTACAAACTTAGAATATGATTTGAGACTTGAGATCCTCTCTTCTTTCTTTTTTTTAACGGATTTAATTCTGAGCTGATGTGGAAATAGAAGAAAAGAAAAAAAAGGTAGCAGTTGGGGATGTAATTAGGGAGCAGTTGGGAGCTGACTTTAGGGGCTGCAAAGTCACTATTCCCTGGTTTTAAGGAGATGCAAAAGGGAGCAATTGAGATCTGATGTCATGGCTGCAAAAGAGGAGTTTCCATGATCTGATTTTTATAGATTCACTTCAACAATGGATGCAATAACATTTAAGTCTTCATATGTGTAGAGAACTCTCCTTAGGATGCTTGATTTGATCTTGAATTTTGACTAGTTCGGTTTAAGGTGCAATGGAGGATAGGTGTGGTGTTTATGGCTGATTTAGGACTTGGGATCTTCTCTTTGGTTAGCACTACTGATCCACACTTAGCGTAAGCACACCCGGACCTTTGGAATCACCTGAATATTGCAAATGACTCCGGAATTTAAGCTCATACAAAATCAGAAAGCAACAAAACAAAGCTTGGACAGTTTTTTCTTCTTCACCACCAACAATGGAGTGTTTAATGGTGAATTTGAAGGGTAATGGAGCCAGCCTAGCTCTGATACCAATTGATACGGTTTGAGAGTCCGTATTGGCTAAATCAAGGCTCCAATCTATGAACAACAAGCTGTAAACAAGATGAAAGAAGATGACGCAAAAACAACAACAAAGGGCGACGAAATCAGTGAAGATGGATGATAAATTGATGGAAATGGAAAGATAAAAGCTTAAGAAACAACCCAATAACTCAATGGAGAGACCCTTGATCTGATTTGAACAAGAACCAAGCCAAATGCATGTCGAACCCCTTCTTTTACAACCTTACACGCAGCTATGGAGCCTTGCACAAGGAGGAGGCTTATGATGGATAGATAGCACCAATTCCTTGGTATAAATTGTCACACAAGAGCCAACTAATCTATGCACCAACAATTTCTCCTACTCTCACCTTCAAGTTCTCAACAACGGAGAAAAAGGAGAATTCATAAACTCTTTTTGTAAATCAATAATAATGTCCTAAAAATGACAAAAGAGAGGCTTAATAAGGGTCGTCCCTCCTAACCCAAAAAACCCACACAAAATCCACCTAAAAACCGGTTTAGCTAACTCCTAAAAACAAAACAGATAAAACATGTCTTAAACCCTTTCATAGAATGTCATAAAACCCATTACAACTTCATAGATTACTCTTGGACAGATCAAGAGCCTTCTACATGCTCTTCCATGATCAAGAAGGTCATCTCTTTAAAATTAGGAGGGACTTCTTGAAGTGTATCAAGCTCCTTGAACAAGAGATAGGTGATTACCTTGTTCAAGTCTTGTTCGATCCTCTTAGCCTTAGACCGTGTAGCTGGACCATCTATTATGGAATTGGAGTTGGGGTTCGTGGTCTAGATGATCCCTCATCACATGGTTTCTCCTCCGAGTTTCTCCCACTCCTTAGTGCCATTGCGCTGACGTTCTTAAGATTCTGGTTCACCGAATCATGGCATGGGTTCACCACAGTCTATGCTGGTAGTGAATTCGATTGATTTTGAACCAGTGTTGAAACCGTCTGCGCTACTTGCCCCATTTGGACTTCCAAATTCTTGAGTCTAGCATTGGTGTTCTGGGCATTGGACGCGAGGGTGGTGAGATTCTTGGTCAGCTCCTTGATCATGTCTATAGTAGGGACTCCTGAGCTCTGTTCTTGGTCGTGGGGCCTTCACCTTTGTTGCTCTTACTGCTCTCTATATCTTGGTTGGTAGTTCTTCTACTGTTGATTATCCCATGGTCAAGGAGGTTCGTATCCTCCTATCACATTCACCTCTGCAACTGTGTCATCCCGTAGCTCGGGACACTGGTCTGAATGATGGCCTGAACTAGCACAAATACCACAAACTAGCACGGGTTGCTGCCCGCTCTTGGGTAGTAGACTCACGAGCATTTTCTTTATCTCAGCTATCTCACCATCCTCTTCATGTAATTCCTTCCGAAGCTCCGTGTACTCTCAGCCATACTCTGCAAACTTCTCCATAGCATCTTCTGGGATCATGTTGAGAATGCTTTCTCCGCAAGCCCGCAAGCAACATCGATCATCCTCCTCTCACTAGTCAATAACCCTTGGGTAAGGAATAGTACCACGTCATGGTGCTCGTAGCCATGAAAAGGGAAGCTAGCACATAGCCCCTTAAACCTCTCTAGGTAGTCATACAACGACTCCTCATCTCGTTGATCCACTTGCGCTATCTCCCTATTCAATGCATTGGCTTTCTTCATTGAAAATTATCGGTTCAAGATCTCCTGATGTAACTTCTCCAAACTGTCTATAGATCATGTCAGAAGGTGATAGTACCAGGATCTAGCTGTGTCCTTAAGCATGAAACCGAACTCCCTCATCTTAATTTGTTCTTCCGACACATTAACCGGCTTCATGCTCATGCATATGTCGTGAAACTGGTTCAACTGCATGATGGGGTCCTCTCCAGGTAGACCGTGGAATGTCGGAAGCAAGTTTATCACCTCGGACTTGAGTTCAAAGGTGACTTCTTGAGCAAGTGATGGTAGGACCACCACTTGGGGCTGCTACATTAGATTGGGAGTGGTGCACTCCCACAACGTCCTATTTCTGGCATTATTGTTCTGCTGAGCATATACCTCTAAGAATTGGTTCATCAATAGTTGATTTGCCTGCACCTGCTTAGGGGTCTGCTGGTTGTCTTGTCCGTTCATCATCTCTGATGTCCTTTCTCTTCTAGTCCTTCTAACAATCCTCTCAATCTCTAGAATGAGCTCAACAAGTGCATGATTAGTAGCACGGGTGCTGACCATACACTAGTCAGCACCAGAGTCAATTGAACTACTACCGCGAGAAAAGAAATCTGATTCCACAGCAACGGCGCCAAATTTGACAGGGGGCCTCTTGGCCCTGTCAAATGTATTTATCCCAACTAACTAATCTACCTTAGGGAATCAAATGAGATCAATTCTTATAGTATTAGATTCAATTAACTCTGAAATGTAACCAAAGGGAGAAATTGATGAAACTAACAAATGATTGGTTTGTGATGAATATGGAAAAACATTTTTCACAATTGGTATCCACCTAACAAGTTGATTAAATGATCATTGACTTCTTCTATTCGGGTTGTCTCCTAATGCTTATATATCCTCTAGTTGTCCTAATCTTTGTTCCTATGTAGATAATTAGTCCAACTAGTCCTAATATCCCTTGCATCAAAATACAACCCTAAAACTACCAAAGGTTAATCCCTAGGTAGCATTAAGTTCAAGAATAAATAGGAATATGCAGTACCACTTGGCTGCTGACACATCATTATCATCCACACAACTACAAGTTCAAATAGTCCAGGTAACTGATTTTATACTAAATTACAGGACTCTCCAACTCGGACAAGCCAGACCTAGCTATATAAAATTGACTTAAACAACCTAGATGATCAATCTAGATAGATAATTCAATTCAATCAGAAATATACGCAAGAGGATAACACAAACTAGGATATATTATTAGAACCAAAGGATAGAAGTCTTACATTTAATCAACTTATTGACTTCCACCAATCGAACAAAGTAAAGGAGACTACTCCTGACTCATTGCAAATAAACTACGTAAAAATGTAAAATGATAAAAGATGAGATATTCGATAATTAGGGTTGAGGCAGTCTCTCCTATTTATTACCCTAAAAAGAAATGTTTAAACTAATCAGCCTAAAACTCCATTAGAAAGTAGTCCACAACCCAAGTGAAGTCCCAAGTGAAAGAGGGTTTTAGAGCTTTCTCAGCCCGACACGGGCGCGGTTGCACCTGGGTCGAGTTTCTAGCTTTTTCCCCGCGTTTAGTGGCATGGTTGCGTGCGCCAAGACGCGGTCATTCCAACGCGTCTATGGTCTTGCACAGTTGCGTCCTTGTGTGCGCGGCTCTGGCTTTGTACCCTTAGAAATATTCTCCTTGAATGTCCGTAATCCCCGTGTTTAATGCATTTTCTTAGCTTGGTCCGGATCATAGTAATACACGCCTTAATCATGCCAAATCATCTGCAATTGATGCTAACGATCGTTTTCTACGTTGTACTAAACGCCGCCTATCATAGCCTTTCTTCATTCTCCTAGAAACGACCTCATTTCACACTCACAAGGTGATTGACTATCAAGGATATATTTCATACCACACCTCTACTAAGTTTATGGAATCATTAAAAGCCGGAGCTTAACCTAATACTTGCACAATCAGCACTGGTAGTCATCATAGGAACTGGGACGAGACTTAGTGTCTCTCAGTGCTCTCATTTGGAGTCAAACTTGATTTAGTTTTCCCCTTGAACCTACTTCTTGGGATCTCTAGTCATGTAGGTAAGGTATCTATCAAGTATCCTCTTATTCCACATGCTTTAAACCCATTCTTCTAGATGATTTCACAACTTGCTCTCTTGACATACCTTTAGTAAATGGATCTGCTAGGTTGTCAACCGACTTGATTTAATCGATCGTGATTATACCATTTGAGAGTAGTTGTTTAATGGTTTTATGTCGTCTTCGAATGTGACTAAACTTACCATTGAATATGTGGGTCAGTGCCCGGTCTATAGCCGATTGGCTGTCACAATGTACATGTATTGTTGGCACTGGTTTGTTCCACATAAGAATATCTTCCAAGAAGTTTCGAAGATATTCGGCTTCTTTGCTGCTTTATCTAATTCTATGAACTCAGACTCCATCGTGGATCTGGCCAATAACATTTGTTTAGAAGAATTCCATGACACAGCTGCATCACCAAGTGTGAAAACGTATCCACTTGTGGATTTGGAGTTCCTAGAATCTGATATCTAGTTTGCATCACTATATCCTTCTAGAACTTCTGGGTATTTTCCATAGTGTAGACTATAACTCTTAGTGTAACTTAAGTAGTTCAACACTTGAGTTATACCTTTCCAGTGGTTGTGTCTAGGTTTACTAGTGTAGCGACTTATTACGTTTATAACATGTGCTAAATCTGGTCATGTGTAGTTGGTCAAGTACATTAGACTGCTAATAACATGTGCATACTCTAGTTCTGACACTGCATCCCTTGAGTTTTTTTTTCCAGATGAAGATGAGGGTCAACTGGACTTTTCGCTATACCACTAGAATAGTTCTTGAATCTTTCAAGAATCTTTTCAGCATAATGACACTGAGACAAGGCAATTCCTTCGGAATTTCTAACGATTTTGATTCCTAGAATCACGTCAGCTAGTCTCATGTCTTTCATGTCAATCTTTACACAAAGCATATGCTTTTTTTTTATCAAGTCAGTGCTGCTCCCCATAATGAGCATGTCATCTATATACAAATACAATAGGATATATCTTTTAGGTGTGTTTTGATGTAAATGCATTTATCACTTTCATTAATGTTGAATCCATTTGTCATCATAACATGATCAAATTTCTCATGCCACTGTTTAGTTGATTGCTTAAGACCATTTAGTGACTTTACAAGTTTCACACTTTGTGTTCCTATCCAGGAGCAACAAAACCCTCACAGTGTTTCATGTAGATTTTTTTCTTCTAATCTCCATTTAGAAATGCCGTTTTCATATCCATTTGATGGATTTCTAGGTTTCTTAATGCTGCAATAGCTTCAGCATTCTAATAGCTAGCCTTGTACTTCTATATTGTGCCATCGTTTTCAATTTTGTCTTGAAAATCCATTTGCACTCAAGTGCCTTACTCCCTTTTGATAGATCTACAAGCTCCCATGTATGGTTCTGCATAATGGAGTCGATCTCATTTTTCACTACTTCCTTCCATGAAGGTGCATCGGGATTAGACATGACTTATTTGAATGTTTTAGGCTCGTTTTTCAAAAGAAACGCCATTACAAATTCATCGCCAAATGATTTGTCCTTGCGAGTTCTTTTGCCTCATCTAGGTTCATTATGTTATTTTTCTTTTGTTACTGGGACAGAAGTACTAGCTTCTCCGTCTTCACGTGTTCGTTTTGGATTTTGTTTATCTTTACATGGGAACACATTTTTGAAGAAATAAGTATTTCTTGATTCCATTACTGTACTCGCATGTATATCTGGTATATCTGATTTATGTATCAGAAATCGATAAGCACTACTATTGTGTGCATATCCTATGAAAATACAGAAAACAATTTTAGGTCCTATTGTGACCTCTTTAGAAAGTGGTATATCCACTTTTTCCAGACACCCCCATACTTTGAGGTATTTATACGATGGTACAATGCCTTTCCACAACTCATAAGGTGCCTTACCACTGATTTTATGTGGAATTTTATTGAGAATGTAGTTCGAAGTTAGTAGGGATTCCCCCCACATGTTTTGGGTTAACCTAGATTCTCCCAGCATAGCGTTCACCATTTCTTTCATAGTTCGGTTCATTGTACATAATACATTGAATGGTTCATTGTACTCGCCTCCTCTATCACTTCTGATCATTTTGATCTTTTTACTAAGGTGGCTCTCAACTTCCAACTTTTATTCCTTAAATTTGTCTAAGGCTTTATCTTTTATACGTAGTAAGTATACATAATAATATCTCGTACAATCATCAATGAAGTTGAAAAAGTATTT
>NW_027367507.1:0-57453 GCF_046119375.1 Phyllobates terribilis | reverse complement strand
CAAGCGAATATTCTACAGAAGTTGGTGTCTCTTGGCCATCAGCCTGATGCTTAGGGTGCGAAAAGCGTGTGTTTATTTTTTCTTTTCTATGTTATTTTTGCATTTTAAATGTTTTAACTAGTAACCCCACTAACTCCTAGATCATAAAAGGTGTAAGGATTTAATGCTTTAATAGTATGCCTTGTTGCTTCTATAATCTTGTGATTTTTACATGGTTGCACCTATCTTTTCTGCGCTAAATGCCTTGATTTGAATGATTATTGAGTTAAGTTTGTTTGCCGACTTCACTTTAGTTCCCTTTGCATGAATTACACTTGTATTTTCGATGTTGTTAAAAGGGGAAATAAATAGGTACATACCTTTTTTCAACTAAGGGGGAAGATTTTAGACCAGCTTGTTCTAAGGCGGAACAAAGGTAGTCTTGCTAAGTGTTTTTAGCAAGATATTGAGCTAATTTGTTATATTTGAAAGTATTCTATTAAGCTTTATTTAATATCTTAATCTTAATTGAGTACGTTTCAAAAAGTTATGTGCTTCCAATGTTTAAGTGTTTGTCATCATCAAAAAGGAAAAAATTGTTAGTTTAAGCTTGAGTAGCTTAAACGTTCCGCTTGTTTTGATGATGATAAACACAAATTTTGATGTCTCTTGTGTGTGATAAGCTTTCCAGGAATAGCTCAAGGAGTTAGGAGAGTAGCTTTGACACAAGTGGACAAGCTAGATACTAGCTTTGAGTCTAGTGGGGAAAGCGAGTCTCTCCAAGGCAGTGTTGAAGAAATAAATGAAAAAAATAAAGACCCAAGTATTGAGTTATGAAGACGGAAGGACTAGCTAAAGTGAAGAGAGTCGTTGTGAGCTGGTGAACCACACTTCAAAATCAGAGAGAATGTACAAGTGATCAAGTTCCAAAGACTGAGTCCTACTGAGGAATCCTACACCAGAGTGTAGAAGATTCAGGTGCAGTGAAGGGAAGGCCGAGAAGCTAAGGATAGGAGAATGTGCGATTTCTACCTATGGATAGTGATGAACGGTGATCGCCAAGATGGACGAATTAGAGAAGAGCAAGTGGTGTGGAGAGGATTGGCAACGTGGACAAAACAATTACTCAAGAGAAGAAGCACAAATGCGTATGGAATCATTGATGCTCACCATGAGTGGATCGGTCACACGGATTGCCAACGTGGACTTGTTCATTGCCATAGATTATAGTATTTTCTTTACTTGGAGAATAAGTTTAGAATTGCTATAAATATGTACAATAGGTGATGTTAGACACACGAGAGCTGAGAAGAGCATAGAGAGATAAAGGCTTCAGAGAGAAAGCTAGAGAGCTGAGTGCTTAGGGAAAACCTCACTTGCTGAGGTTGTGTGAGGTTAGTGTGTGTGGTCTAAATCATCTTGAGAGTAGAGAGGATCACTTGTATTGAGCTGAACGGAGATTGTGTTGAAAGAGAGAGTTAAGAATCATTGTAATTACTCTTGATTAATATAATCTAGTTAGTGGTGAGTTTTATTCCGACCTTAGTAGAAGCTTAGGGTTATCACCTTCGGGAAAGTTTTTCATTTGAGCCGAACTTATCATCTAACAATTTTAAGTTCAAATTGTTGTAGGTAAACTCCTCTTCTACAACTCTAACACACTAGCTTACTAGCTTGCTGTGTTTATCTTGTAGTTTAGACTAGCTTAAACTTGTTTTCAACTATCATATCTTCTAAACACTTAAGCGAGATGATCGAGCTACTCTATTATAATTGTTATTCTATCAAAGCTACTTGATCCGTTCTTAACAAAGGTAAAAAAACCTACAATTGGGTTACACATGATCGAGATTCGCCTCTGATCAAGGCGATTATTGGCGCGCGTGATGCTATTGTTAATCTCCCGGATAGAGAGTTGAGTATTGAGACGACTATTTTTGATATCTGTGTCTCGGATCGTTTCCGGGTGTCTCTGGCCTATGAGCTTCTTCGTAGAAAGAGGCAACTGGTTAGTTGGAATAAGGAGGTCCGGGTTCTGCGCAACACTCCGAAGCATATGTTTATTCACTGGTTGGCGACTTTGGGCAGGCTTTCCACTTATGCCAGACTTTTCTTCCTAGATGTTAATCCTTGTTGTCGATTTTACGATAATGAGCTCGAGATGCATGAGCATCTATTCTTTGAATGCTCGTTTGTTGAGAATATTTGGCGGGAGATTCGCGTCAGATTCATGACTACTTGTGGCATGGCGACACTTAAGAGTGCACAACAGTTGTTCCAGAGGCAGGCACATGGCAGATGATGTCTTGCACGAGCTCGTTTATATGCTCTATCGGTCACGGTCTATTTCGTGTGGTATGCATGGAAAACTTTGATTTTTGATGAGTGCTGTGTTCTTGCTGATATGATTGTTAAATTGATTATCACTCATGTCTATCGTTTTCTTTATGATTCATTTCCCGTGAAAACTGTTCTCCTTACGTTAAGGTTGTTGAGATAGTATCCCACATTGGAAGTTGGGAGATAACGTGCCCACTATATAAACCCATGGATTACTCCTCCAATTGCCAATTGGTTTTAAGATGGAACCCCATGGGCATGTATGTTGGGTCGGACTGCGCTTATGTACGTGTACATGCACGACCCCCTTGTCCGTGTTGGCATAGGGCCCATGTAATTTGACATGGTATCAGAGCCGGCATTCGGCCTTGGGCCCACGAGTTGGTTGGGATGTTGGATATAAAGAGAATGAGATGCCTACCCACACTCGTTTGTTCAAGTGTCAACTGGGCTAGTTGAGGCCCGTTGCACTTGCGGGGGCGTGTTGAGATAGTATCGCACATCGGAAGTTGGGAGATAACGTGTCCACTATATAAACCCATGGATTACTCCTCCTATTGCCAAATGGTTTTAAGATGGAACCCCATGGGCATGTATGTTGGGTCGGACTGCGCTTATGCGCGTGTATGTGCACGACCCCCTTGTCCGTGTTGGCGTAGGGCCCATGTAATTTGACAAAGGTGATTGCCTTTCTTGTAGCTGGTTGATTATTTTGCATAGTATGAAAAACCTGAGTGCTTCTTCATTTATGCACATGCACACTTTATGATTATTTACCTCTTTATGAGCTCACATTCTAAAAATAAAATTGAATTACGTTCAAAATTAGACACGATTTTTAATTGCGTAGTAGGGGTTCAACATATTTAATTGTCTACTATTAAGTATCTTTTTATTGGAATAGAAGTATAAAATTATAGGTCACTATACGACCCAACTACTAATAATAACTCTACGTTATTACAGATTACCACTACAAAATATAACTCTATGTTGTTGAAGGCCAAGATCCTCGTAGAGTCAACACGTCTTGACGAGAGGCTTAGATTCACTCGTGTCTTCCTTAGCTGAGGGTAAAGACGGTCCAAGCCTCCAGAGTCCGAAGTGCTCGTCGAACTGTCCGCGAAAAGTCCTTGACGATGTACTTGCACGACCAAATCTAAGAGAAGGGGGGGGGGGGGGGGGGGGGGGCTTCCTCTAGATCTGGCTCTCCGACGCTCAAGTCAGTAGCAACTCAATAGAGGGGTATATATTATGATAAGTGCTCGGGTATAATGGGACAACGAAGTACTTTTAGCTCTGAATTTCGGCAGATTTTAAGTACGTGTGAGAAAAGTGATACCTTCTTCGTGTCTTGTATGTTTGTATTTATAAGAGAAGCTATATGGGCCGCCTCTTAATGGGCCTTTTCCCCTTTTCTCTTATTTCGGGCCCTAAATCTATTAAAAACAAAACCAGACTGCGGGACCCGCCCCAACATCCAACCCCACAGGGTCCTCGAGTACCTCTTACTCGAGGGTCATGTGCCTTCGTTGTTCGAGGTGAGGTCTCACGAGTCTGTGCTGAGCCTTGATAGATTTATGCTCGACGAGTGGTTTATTATTACTTACCTGGAATCGGCTCCCTTAGATGGTCGATTAGGTGCTCGACGATGTAACAGACTGCTGTTCCTCGCCCACCTATGACGAGCTGCGATATTTGTGCCTCCACTCACTCTTTCTGATACCGTTTTCCTTCTCGCACTATTACTTTTGAATTTTCTAAAGAGAACTGCTTTTAGGCGGGCTCCTACCTCCTTTTTGCCACGTGTCGTGTCAGGGGCTGCCGACGCTTCGTCTCCCTCCTACTATAAAAGGGGACCCTTAGCCTTTTCACTCACTTTTCACCATCTCCTATAATTTTCATCTTCTACGCTCTCTTTTCTTCTTCAACTTTCCAGCGACGCTCCGATCTTCTTCCTCCGATGTTCGTGGTGCTTTCTCTGCTTACTCTTCTTCTCCGGCGCTCAGTGCTTCTTCTATACTCATGGCTCGCCGTACCGGTTAGTCTTCTCCACCCCTTCCTTCTTCGAATTCTTGCATTAGTTCTTGTTATGGTCTTGAACTGTTCTTGATTTGTTCTTGCGGTTTTCTTCGTTTTGATCTTCTTTTACGTGCGATCATTCTCGTATACGTGTTTCTCTTATGCAAAAAAACCGCTTTAGTTAAGAAACGATAGGTTTCCTTTCTACTCTGGTGAATTAATCTAGTGCCGGGCAAACAAGTCCTGTTCAAATTCTTCTTTGGCATTGATGGCGGAGGACAGACATTCTCCACCATTAATGCCTGTCTTTTCGAAGCTTTTCTGGGGGAGTTTCATTTTAATGGCGGTGGGGGATTTTGAAACGTTTTCTTGGAAAACGTGCTGCTCCTGTCAAAGCTCCCCTCCTTTTGTCTTATCACCAAAATGCGATTTTCTGGCTCTACCAACAGGATTTTACTCTTTTGCCCTTCTCTTTTCTTGCCCATGTACCTTTCTTTATTTTGTTTCTATCACAGTTCTCAGGGTACCTCGCGAAGGTTCCACCCTCTCGTCCTTTCCTCTACTCGATGAGAGCTCGTTTTGAAATATGTTACATTTCTCTTTGCGGGGTAACTTAGACCTCGAGGACTAACTTTTTCTCTGTCTTGCCACAGCTCAAAGCACCTCCTCAGTCGGAGACTCGGAGGTGAGTTTTCGAGAATTTGAACCCCTCGAGGAGAACTCATCGTCAACGGTATCTCGTCCCTCATATTCTGAGGACGAGGATTGGGACACCCAATCGCCAGACGAGGCCGGGCCAAGTACCTAAGGTACGGTCTCGCATCCCACAACCCGTATTTATGATACCTTTCCGCCTTCGCCCAAGCCCGTAGTGCTCGACGACATGGCTGTTCCTTCTGCCTTAGATGGGCATATCGCTCCCGTCCCTTGCGTGGTTGAAGGCTACCAAAGGAGGGTCTCGACGTCAACTATCAAAGCCTGCTTTTTAGTAGACTATGCGTCCGAGTTCCCCTTCCCTGTCGGGACGGTCCTGACCTTGTTGATCAAGAATGGGAAGATTCTCGACAACTATGGCCCTTACTTTCCCATCAGCCGGCATGCCTTGCTCGCGGGATTCAGGTTGCCTCTTGCTCCGTTCATCCCTGACATTCTTGACGAGCTTCGTCTTAGCCCCTCACAAGTTCACCCTAAATTCTGGAGGCATATGACTGCCTTTCAACTCCGATGCCAAGAGATCGGATATGCCCCCTCTTCCCATCTCTTCCGACCCTTATACAAGCCTAACAACTACACTTGGGGACTCATCACATGCACCTGCATGTACAGCCCCGTGCAATATAAGATGCTCGGTAATGAGACCGGATGGACTCGCCGATGGATTTTGATCAAACCCCCCGGGAACATAGGGTGAACCACCGCGTCCGTGTATCCAGGGTCGCCGAGTGGGAGACCATGTACTCGGCCGAGCAACTCCAGAGAGTCAGGGAGGATTTTTGCGCGTTTCTTAAACTTAGTCCCAACAGATACAATTACATAGTGACCATTGATCTTTTGGCCCGTTGAGGGCTCAGATTGATCCCCCCTCGTCGTAGTAGGGCTACCTTATATTAATACTAACTCTTGTATTTGCTATGTTTATTCGTTATGTGCTTCTGACATGTTTTCTTAATACTGCAGATGCATCCTTTGAGTTTGTGAACATCTAGGACGATGAGGATCACGTGGTGCTGCCGTACCACCAAGTGTCCGACATCATACAACCTCAATCCAACACTGATGAGGCCCGTCTCCTACCGATAGAAGTCCTTCCTGAGGACGACATTCCCCTCTCCGAGCATCTAAAGAAGAAACGAGCTCAGACTTCGAAGAAAAACTCACACGCTCGTAAGAAACGGATCGTCGAGGGGAGGGAAGCCGAACCATCGAGCTCGAGAGGGACGCCAATGAGCCCTATCCCTCTAAGTGTCGCCGAGGTCCCCTCGAGTAGAAGCTCCGGAGGCTTCCTACTGACCCTTGAGTTTTCCAACCAACTCCTCGGCCGGGTCATCCCAATTCCTTCGCCCCCTCCCATTATAAGGAACATGACTGAGGACGAGGCCGTTGTCGAGTCTCAGCTGGTGTCAGGGGTAAGTTTCCTTAATCTCCTTGGTCTATGTCTTCCTTTGAAGTTTTGCTAATACTCTTCTCCCCTTCAGGTTATCCACCTTGCCATGGCTGTCTTGGAAAAAAGCAACAACCGACCCCAGCGAGCATCGGCCGAGCTGAGATAGAGCTATGGGGAGCTTGAAAGAATTGTCCAGGAGCTAAGGGCATCTGTGAACCGGGTTCAGGAAGAGGCGGCCAAGGAGAAGGCGGCCCTAAAACTTCTCTAGAGGCCATGGAAAAACCCATCAAAGAATTGAACCTCGAGCTGGCACTGGAGGCCGAGGAGAGGAAAAAGGAGGCCGAGGGGAAGAAGAAGGTGGAAGGCGAGCTTGACCAAATGGTGAGAGACCAGGAAAAGTTCTCAAGCAAGCCCGCCAGGAGGCTATCGAGCACTACGCCTCTGGTCATCGGGAAGGAGCTCGGCAACACTACCTTGCGAAATATCAAGTGAACGCCGTTTGTGAGGTAGCCAAACGCCAGGCGACCAAGCAAGGTCTTCCAGACTTCAAGATTGACAACTCGAAGCTGTATGGCTTCCCTCTGATTCCTACTGATTACGTACCGCCCCCCTTGGAGCATATGCGATGGATGATGATAGGACTCTTGAGGCGTGGAACGTTATTACCACCCCACCGGCAAGTGATCCTGCTGAAGGTCGTGAGAAGGAAATTCCACACAGTGGGCGAGCCTTTGCGAGAGTTGCTCGTGCGATGAAAGCTGCAGCAAAGACCTCGGCAGCTCTTCCTCACACCTCACCAGCACCACAACAGTGATAAGGATTTTTATACATATTTTTTGCTCACCTGCAATGTAAATTTGCTTCTTGCTATGGATCGTTTGTGAACCTATGTTTGATTGCTACCTTAATGTTTATTTTCTCTTATTTATTCTTGTCTTCCACAACCTGGCCTGCCACCCCCTGCCTTTTCGACCATACATTGTATGCGAGGAAAGGTATTGCCCGAGGTTGTGGGTGTTAATAAGTAGATAAATGATCGAAAATAAGACTGAACTTTGCACTGAATGAAATAGTAAGATAACATGACAAATTGCCACATGATAACGTGGTCAAGTGCGGGTCAACATAAAAAATGTTCCTAAGACAAGTACATTGCATAAAGTAAAGTGTGTTGCAGGATCATGTTCTCGGGCTACATCATTTTTATAAATATGCGCACTAGCCCTGCAACCCTTTGATATTGCTTTCGAGTGCCTTGTGTTTGTGGAAACTGCTTTCACTACGCGTTATGTTGTTGTCCCTTATGTGAATAATTGTATCTGGCTTGGGGTCGTCGTGCCCCAAGTAGCAGCCATATATAGTAGTGGAGTCTGATCATCCCTGTGTATCAAGGTGTAAAAAATGTATTAATGTTTGTCGAGTCATAATCGGGAGATTGTCGAGTCATGCTCGGGAATTGATAGAAGGTTAAGGCATGTACCTCGTATAAGTAACCGTGACTGGATCGGGGTCGTCGTGCCCCAAAGACGCAGCCGGATATTGAATCTAGTCATCCCTGCGAGGCAAGGGGTAAAAAACATATTTATGCTTCGTCGAGTGATGATCGGGAGAACATCGAGTCATGCTCGGGAATAGCAAGTAGGTTAAGTTATGTACCTTATATAAGTAAACGTGACTGGCTCGGGGTCGTCATGCCCCAAAGACGCAGCCGGATATTGAATCTAGTCATCCCTGCACGGCAAGGGGTAAAAAATATATTAATGCTTCGTCGAGTCATGATCGGGAGAACATCGAGTCATGCTCGGGAATAGCAATTAGGTTAAGGTATGTACCTTGTATAAGTAACCATGACTGGCTCGGGGTCGTTGTTCCTGAAAGACGCAGCCGGATATCGAATCTAGTCATCCCTGCGAGGCAAGGGGTAAAAAATATATTAATGCTTCGTCGAGTCATGATCGGGAGAACATCGAGTCATGATCGGGTATACCAAGTAGGTTAAGGTATGTACCTTGTATAAGTAACCGTGACTAGCTCGGGGTCGTCGTGCCCCGCAGACGCAGCCTGATATGGTGATTTAATATAGTCATCCCTGCGTAGCAAGGGGTAAAGTTGTGTTAATGATCGTTGAGGCATGCTCGGGGCTAATGAACATCGAGCCACGCTCGGGATTAATAAGTAATTTTAAGGTGAGTACTTTATAAGTAATTGTGACTGGCTCGGGGTCGTCGTGCCCCAAGGACGCAGCCGGATGTTAGTTGCCATTGTTCTGCGAGATATATATGATTATGTGTTAGACCCGTGACTTTATTCACGCACTACTGTTCATATGTTGTTTTGATTTCATACCTTGCGTGGTCGAGTGAGTATGGCTCTTTCACTTGTACTGTGTTTGCTGTCAAGGCCTCGATGAGCCTTAACTTTCTGCCTCGCCTATTATGCACCACTAGTGTTATTGTGTGCCTAATATATATAAGGCGGATAGAGTATGCATGTCTACCCGAGTGCTGAAATATTAAATAGGTGTGAATGAGAGGTGTGTGTACCTTATTGGCGAGGCGTTCAGGTGCTAAGGATAGTATTTGCGGAGTCGCATCACATTCCACGAGTTTGCGATGCGGTTCCCAACACTATCCTTGATCTTGTAAGCCCCTGGTGCTACTTCAGCCTCGACGATGTATGGCCCTTCCCAATTGGGTTCGAGCTTACCCCCTTCTGTCTTTCGCATCACCAAGTCTCCCTTTGTGAACCCCCGAGGTTTTACCTTTTTGTTGTAGTACTTAGCTATAGCGGCCTTGTGGTTAACCGCTCGTATGGTCGCTAGCTCACACGATTCTTCTCGAAGTTGTAATTCATGCACCCATTTTCTCGGTATTCGCACCCTCGTCATACTGGATGATCCTATCCGCCAGGAATAGATGTTCAACGGGTACCACCGCCTCGACTCCATACATGAGTGCGAAGGATATCTCTCCTGTGGCTTTCTTGCTCACGCGTTTCTTCTCGAAGTTGTAATTCATCAGCCATTTTCTCGGTATTCGCACCCTCTTCATACTGGATGATCCTATCCGTCGGGAATAGATGTTCAACAGGGACCACTGCCTCATCGCCATACGCGAGTGCGAAGGGTGTCTCTCCACGTGGTCGTGGGTTCGGTCCCCACGGTCGGCGCCAGCGTTGAAGCCCAAGATCCTCGTAGAGTCAACACGTCAAGACGAGAGGCTTAGATTCACTCTTGTCTTCCTTAGGTGAGGGTAAAGACGGTCCAAGCCTCCAAAGTCCAAAGTGCTCGTCGAACTGTCCGCAAAAAGTCCTCGACGATGTACCTGCACGACCAAATCTAAGTGAAGGGGGGGCTTCCTCTAGATTTGGCTCTACGACGCTCAAGTCAGTAGCAGCTCAATAAAGGGGTATATATTATGATAAGTGCTCGGGTATAATGGGACAACAGAGTACTATTAGCTCTGAATTTTGGCAGAGTTTAAGTAAGCGTGAGAAAAGTGAATCTATTAAAAGTGAATTTCGGCATAGTTTAAGTACGCGTGAGAAAAGTGAATTTCGGCAGAGTTTAAGTCCTCGACGATGTACCTGCACGACCAAATCTAAGTGAAGGGGGGGCTTCCTCTAGATTTGGCTCTACGACGCTCAAGTCAGTAGCAGCTCAATAGAGTGGTATATATTATGATAAGTGCTCGGGTATAATGGGACAACAGAGTACTTTTAGCTCTGAATTTCGGCAGAGTTTAAGTACGCGTGAGAAAAAGTGAATTTCGGCAGAGTACTTTTAGCTCTGAATTCCGTGTCTTGTATGTTTGTATTTATAAGAAAAGCTATATGGGCCGCCTCTTAATGAGTCTTTTTCCCATTTCTCTTATTTCGGGCCATAAATCTATTAAAAACAAAACCAGACTGCGGGACCTGCCCAAACATGGGTCCCCCAACATATGTTATTACAGATCATTACGACATGCTCATTACAAAAGCTCTTACCATATTAAATACATCTTGATTATGGCAAATAATGAATGTAATCGGGCATGAAATTTTCTTGAATAGTTTTGTTGCTCCAAACAGGTCTGCAAGCATTTTTAGTTACACTTCATTTGAGTAAGATTTTCTTGTGCACTTGACAGGCGTTTTACCGGTCGCTGGTCCTGTCAAAGATAAATCCAACTAACTATCCACTAGTGAAGCGGTAAGTCGGAGTCGATTCCTCAGAGAGCCACAACGATAGTTTATTTCAATTGTGTTATCAATAGTAACAAAAGGGGTTTTTTGGTTTGTAAACTTATGAAAGCAATAGTAACTGAATGCGTTGGATTTGTTAAACTTATGATGATGAAAACCTCACTCTTTCAGTCTCAGCACATTATTCTTATGGAAAGTTGATCATCGAATTCTAATAAAGTTATGTTCTTTTAAATAAATAATCTAGTTGTCCTACTCTTTGTTCGTAAATAGCAACTAGTCCAAATAGTCCTAGAAACCCTTGTTGTATGCAATAACCAAAGAAATCTTAAGGTTCAACTACTCAACAGCATAAAGATCAAAGATAAGTAGGCCTATGCAATACCATTTGCAAATCACCGATACTCGACACAGGTTTATAATCTCTACAAAATAAGCACTCGCAATAGTCTATGCTAATTCTTATTTCTACCTGAAAGAAAAGATTTTTCAAATCGAATTATCAAGCCTAGCGATATGAATGATAATAATCAACCTAGTTGTACACCTAGATAAAATCAATACCAATCAATGACAATAAGCACAAGAGAAAATAAAACAATGCTAAAATTATTATTAGAACATAAACATAGAATTCTCACAAACAATTCCTAGAACAATGGCCTCAACCTAAGAGTGAACTCGTAAGGACTTAGCCAGACATTGCCAAGAGAAAGATATGCATGATTATGGATTAACTAACCAGGGATGAAGGTAGAAGATGGTAGAAAGGTGGCAGCTTTCCTCTTGGTGGCTGAATTTCTAAGAACTTGATTGTGAAAAGTGGCAAAAGATTAACTCACTCCTTCTAACCTAAAAACTAAGGTTTATATAGTACCCAACCTAAGAAATATAAAATAACTGAATTATAAAAGATAAAATGGGAAAAACTAATAAAAACTGATAAATTCCCGGGCTTAGATCTGCATATTGGGTCGGGACCGTCAAAAGTCGCGGTCGAGAAATTTGTGTCGCGGTCGCTACTTTTCTCCAGTCTTCCAGAAACGGTTTCACTCTCGATCGCTACTTCATGGGTAGCGATCGCTACTTTCTCTTCGAGGCAAAGTCTCGATCGAGACATTATAGTCTCGACATCGACATTTTCTTCGAGGGCAAATCTCGATCGAGACACCAAAGTCTCGACCGAGACATCTTTTCCGTAGCTCGTCTTCGTCTTGAAACCTTCTCTCGGATTGGTCTTCGATATTCTGTAAGCTTCCGAGGCAGCTCGGCTTCGCCTCTCCGCTTCTCCCTGGGTGTAGGTGTGGTTGTCTTCTCTCTAGCTCCGTCCCAAATGCACTAGAGATGAGTAAAAATAGGATCTCCATAATACAATACCACAAAATAACGCTTAAGTGCATCCCGCGAATCTATAAGTGAACAATCATACCTGATTCCAAGAATACCACTCAATAAGCACCTAAACACCACTAATCCTAAGCTAATAGTCGCTAGTTACACCATATAATAAGCTCCTATCAAACCTCCCCACACTTAAACCTTGCTCATCCTCGAGTAAGCAAAATAAAACTCACTTCTCCTAAAAGCACAAAGGTCTACAGTAAGTCTAGAGAAAATCTGCTAGCGACTATACTCCAAACTCCAAAGTGTAAATAAGCAGTAACCTACTCCGATCTATCTCCTTATGTCTCCGAAATGTCCTACCCAAAAACCCTCCTTATTTCTCCACCTTCATATGTCACCACTCCAATAGAATAATAAAATCGAACAAAGTGGTGTGCTTTTAAGCACACGTGGAATCCTAATCTCCTCTAAGGGTAAGGGTACATAAATATGAAATAATAAAGATAAAATCGAGTCTCCCACTTGCTTATACACTTCTTATTCCTCCTCTTCAAGTAATGTCCTAAACCACTAGATATAATGATAAATCCACAAATTACAACCACCAATCCTAATTTAAAATTCTGCATCATACAACCACAACAATATGCATCAAACTCCAAGAAATAGTGAACTAATCCTAGAATCTAACTCAACCGCCGATAATATATATATATATAGCAACCTAATAACTAATGGAATGGTAGACATGAAAAGTGTGAATAACAATAAGCTCATAAATAGAGATATAAAAGGCTAAAACTAACTCCTTATCCCTCCTTGGTGAATCCTAAAAACCCGAGACATCCTTCTACTCCCTTCTTATGTCTCATGCGCCATTAGATATGCAATCAATAAATTAATCACAAAACAATGTAATTTCGGCGCCCTTTCGGGTTTTCACCAAAATCAAAGTGGTAGGAACTATTCTTTTCTATTCTTTTTATTTTTGAGGCACCAACCTTTTCCTTTTTAATCAATTTTTGCTTGCCTGGTTTTTATTCTTTATTTTTCGTATTTTTTGACTTTTTCGTTTCTTTTTCGTATTATTTTTGTCTTTTTTTAAAACAATAATAATGCAAGAGTTCAAAAAGTAATAATCTGGTACAGACTCCATCCAAATACGACTCAAAACAGTTCAGCAGAAAATAAGTAAGAGAGATAGAAAAACACATAAACCTCCTCCTCGGTACGGTAAATCCCCTCCCCACACTTGAACAACGCATTGTCCTAAATGCAGCAAAAGAGGACCTCATAAAATAGGGAAGAGGGGGAAATACCGCAATCACTCTCAGTGTCGACGCCTCCGGTCGCGGTCAAGACATAAAGCCACGGTCGGGACCTTTTTCGGAATTTTTTTCACAAAGTCAGGTACCATCGTATCGGTCGAGACATTTCGGGGGTTTTTTCGGTTTTACTCCACCAATGGCGTCTCCCTGCTGACTCCTTAGACTCTCTAATGAAAATGACAAAAACAAAACAAACAAATGAGATTAAAGTTAGTAAAATCCTCCGGGTAGCCTCTCGGTCAGCACCTTATTTAACGTCGCGGTACGACGTACAACAACTCATTCAATGTTTTACAATCCCTTCCGAATCGCATCATCTACAAATAACTTCTTGAACCATGGATGGAAAGGTTTGAACCTTAGACCATTTTCCTCTTTCACTACCCACACTTGCTTGGGCTACTTCTCCTTATTGCTTTCCCCACTCTTATTCTTGGCTCTACTTTTCGCCTTTCCTTTTGCTTTCTTGGGGAACTGCACGACAGCTTTAGCAGGTTTCTTTTCCTGTTTGGTTAGTGAGGTGGGGCCACTGCCCAAAACAGCATTAGACCCAAGCCCGGAAATTTTAATGACATCATTTATGCAAAACACGGAGTTATCATCTAGGGGTTGTGGCTTAGTACCAAATATATTAAATTTAACAACTTCCCCATTAAATCCGAGCGTAAGCGCCCCGGTATCTAAATCTAGCTTAGTCTTAGATGTCCGCATAAACGGTCTACCTAGAAGGACAGGTGTAGCATGCGTCTCGCGTTTATCATCCAGCACATAGAAATCAGCAGGGAAAATAAAGTTCTCTACTTTAACCAACACATGTTCGACCAACCCTCTCGAGTAGATCGTCGATCCATCGGATAATTGCAAAACTATTCCTGTTTTACTCATGCGCCTTAGATTTAATGATTCATAAACTGAGTGAGGTAAAACATTTATCGAAGCCCCTAAGTCTAACATAGCTCTATCAATTCTCATTTTACCTATGGTACAAGGTATGGTCACCATTTCTGGGTCCGCATGCTTAGTAGCCATCTTCGGTTGAATGGATGCGGAGACCCTTCCGCTTACCTGCACCTGCTGCCTCCCATGCAGCTTCTCTTTTGCTTTCTTAGTGCACATCTCCTTCAACCGCGTAGCAAAACGGGGCACCCTCTTGGCGAGTTGGAGCAAATAATTGTTCCCCTGGCACTTTCCGAACCTCTTGAGGATTTCGTCGTCATCCCGAACGTCATCTTCGAGAAGTCGCGGTCGAGAATCATTCTCGCGGTCGATACTTTTTTCGGAAAATTTTTCGAAGTCTGGATTACCGCCTTCTCGATCGAGACTTTGAAGTCGCGATCGAGATTTCTCCTCGAAGCCAATGCCGCGGTCGAGAGTCTGATGTAGCGATCGCAAGTTTCTCTCAGAGTTAAGGTTGCGGTCGAGACAATCGTGTCTCAGTCGAGACTTTTCTGCAGATTCGTCCTCCTTGTCCTTTTCAGCGGCCCTTTGCTCTCCTACAGTCGAGATGACACTTACATTCTCTCGCGGTGCTGCTACGGCCTGAGATGGTAACTTTCCCGAGCCTTGCTGTTGAAGATTGTTTACCGCCTTCGCTATCTGAGCAGCCTGTTTCTCTAAGCTCCTTATGCTCGACTCCGTCGTTTGGACGTGTGCTATAAAATGTTTGGACAAGGATTCGAGCATCTCCCTCAGCGATGGTTCCTCGTTCTTTGGTTGGTATGGCGCACGATACTGATTGTTGAATTGGTACGGCCTGTTCTGCACCCCGGATGAATCTCCCCATCTAAATCCGGGAAGATCATTGCCTCTCGGATTGTAGTTGTTCTCTCGCTGGTTATAATTGTTGTTATTGTTTTCAAAGCGAGGTTGGGGAGGTCCATATCCTCCTACAACGTGCACTTCCGCGATGGTCTGGTCCTGGAGTTGCGGGCACATGTCGGTGGGATGAGTCTCATCCGCACAAATACCACAAACTCTCTCAGGCTTCGCATTTCCGACGGCGAGATTCTTTATCATACTCTTGAGATCGGCTATCTCGCTCTTCCACTCAGGCTCTCCGGAGCTCACCACATTAGCTCCTTTTCTTGTGTACGTCCTCCCGAAGCTCCTCGTTCCTTCCGCTATCTCATTCAATCGTGCTCTAGCTTCGGCGGGATTCAAATTCAGCACGCTCCCGTTACAAGCAACATCCACCAATCGTCTCTCATTATCTAGCAACCCATTATAGAGATGGGTCACCAAGTCTTTCTCCTCAAACCCGTGAAACGGGAAGCTCGCACACAGTCTCGCGAACCTCTCCACATAATCATACAACGTTTCAGCGTCCTGCTGTTCCACCATTGATATCGCCCTTTTCAATGCAACCGCCTTCTTGGACGGAAAGTACTTGTTGAGGAAGGCTTTGTGAAGCTTCTCCCATGTGTCGATACTCCCGGTGGGCAGCAAGTAATACCACTGGCGCGCGGTATCTTTTAGCGTAAGACCAAAGGCTCTCATCTTTATTTGCTCATCCGTGACGTTGCTCGGCTTACTGCAGCTGCAGATGTTGAGGAACTCACTGAGATGCATAATCGGGTCCTCCCCACCTAGGCCATGGAACTTCGGCAGAAAATTGATGAAGTCAGTATTTAATTCGAACGTGACACCAACATTCAGGGCAGGCAGCGTCACGCCTAGGCGTTGTTGCGTCAGATTAGGGTCTGTCAGCTCTCGCAATGTTCTGGCCGCCATTGATTCGATTACCAAATTCTGCAGGGATTGTCGAAGGTTCCGCAGGTGCGTCCTCTCTATCTATGGAATAAAATCAAGTAAATCGGAATTAGTGGCTCGAGTTTGGACCATAAGATAGGTCCACACCAAGATAACACAAAAAGAAGCAAACTATGATAGTTGGCTCCCCGGCAACGACGCAAAAATTTGACAGGCGTTTTACCGGTCGCTGGTCCTGTCAAAGATAAATCCAACTAACTATCCACTAGTGAAGTGGTAAGTCGGAGTCGATTCCTTAGGGAGCCACAATGATAGTTTGTTTCAATTGTGTTATCAATAGTAACAAAAGGGGTTTTTTGGTTTGTAAACTTATGAAAGCAATAGTAACTGAATGCGTTGGATTTGTTAAACTTATAATGATGAAAAGCTCACTCTTTCAGTCTCAGCACATTATTCTTATGGAAAGTTGGTCATCGAATTCTAATAAAGGTATGTTCTTTTAAATAAATAATCTAGTTGTCCTACTCTTTGTTCGTAAATAGCAACTAGTCCAAATAGTCCTAGAAACCCTTGTTGTATGCAATAACCAAAGAAATCCTAAAGTTCAACTACTCAACATAATAAAGATCAAAGATAAGCAGGCCTATGAAATACCATTGGCAAATCATCGATACTCGACAAAGGTTTATAATCTCTACAAAATAAGCACTCGCAAATAGTCTATGCTAATTCTGATTGCTACCTAAAAGACAAGACTTTTCAAATCGAATTATCAAGCCTAGCGATATGAGTGATAATAATCAACCTAGTTGTACACCTAGATAAAATCAATACCAATCAATGACAATAAGCACAAGAGAAAATAAAACAATGCTAAAATTATTATTAGAACATAAACATAGAATTCTCACAAACAATTCCTAGAACAATGACCTCAACCTAAGAGGGAACTCGTAAGGACTTAGCCAGACATAGCCAAGAGAAAGATATACATGATTATGGATAAACTAACCAGGGATGAAGGTAGAAGATGGTAGAAATGTGACAACTATCCTCTTGGTGGCTGAATTTCTAAGAACTTGATTGTGAAAAGTGGCAAAAGATTAACTCACCCCTTCTAACCTAAAAACTAAGGGTTTATATAGTACCCAGCCTAAGAAATATAAAATAACTGAATTATAAAAGATAAAATGGGAAAAACTAATAAAAAGTGATAAATTCCCGGTCTTAGATCTGCATATTGGGCCGGGTCCGTCGAAAGTCGCGGTCGCTACTTTTCTCCAGTCTTCCAGAAACGGCTTCACTCTCGATCGCTACTTCATGGGTCGCGATCGCTACTTTCTCTTCGAGGCAAAGTCTCGATCGAGACATTATAGTCTCGACAGCGACATCTTCTTCGAGGGAAAATCTCGATCGAGACACCAAAGTCTCGACCGAGACATCTTCTCCGTAGCTCGTCTTCGTCTTGAAACCTTCTCTCGGACTGGTCTTCGATCTTCTGTAAGCTTCCTAGGCAGCTCGGCTTCGCATCTCCGCTTCTCCATGGGTGTAGGTGTGGTAGTCTTCTCTCTAGCTCCGTCCCAAATGCACTAGGTGAGTACAAATAGGATCTCCATAATACAATACCACAAAATAACGCTTAAGAGCATCCCGCGAATCTATAAGTGAACAATCATACCTGATTCAGGGAATACCACTCAATAAGCACCTAAACACCACTAATCCTAAACTAATATAGTTACACCATATAATAAGCTCCTATCGGCACTACATAAGGTCATATCATGCATATTTAGTGAAACCTCTTTCAAAAGGCCGTCAAAAATGGGTTTCTTTTGTTTCTAATTTCTAGTTATTCTAAACCAGTGGTATTCGTTCTCAGGTATCTATTCATAAATCAAATGAATTCAAATATCCATACAAATTATATCAAACCCATAAAAATCTTTTTCACAACATAAACTCAATACTTTTATCGCACATTAATAACATCCATCAACCTAATATTTATATTCATTGTCTCCCTAATGGGTCGCTCTCTCCTCCGCTGTCCTACTAGACTCTCCCATATTATATATGGATGTTTCATTTGGACAAAACCTACCCTCTGCTGTAGTTTATGATTTTGTACATTGGTCACCCTGACTACATGCCTATGATTCTCTCTGTGATAAGGGTACAAGTGGAGGCGTTGTTGGGATATTCCTTTTAAGTTGGTCCAACACATACTAAATAATTGCATGTGAAGCATGGGAGTGCTCGTCTGATTGAAGTATTTCTTGCAAGAGCCTAATCGTCAGAACAACAAGCTAACACAATAACACATAAGTTTCAATGTATAAGACATGTATTTAAGATAGTTGAATATGAAAAATGGAAAACAATTTTGCATACCCTATGTGACTCTCGAGAAGGGAATAACCCTCTTTCCAAGGGTTGATGTGGGGTGCTAACATGCTGACGTATGGATGGGAAATTTTAAGATACCAAACGAGATAGCCATCAACCACGTCCCATGGAGGTGATGCCATAGCTCTTGTCAATATATACGGGAAAAAAATGTTCGAGTATTCAGTCACACCCGTCTTCACTAGGCGCATACACCAATTTGTACCTTTGATTCCCAGACTCGTTTGTGGAACAACAGTAATCACCACAATGACGTCAAGAGGCATGCTCTGTTGTCTTCCAGACTGTCGGGTAACACAGTCAGACATGTACTGCTCCAAGATGTTGCCGAAGTCGATTGTCCCCCGGTAAGTTGAAAGCCTGGACTCCACAATGAAATCCAACATGTCGTATGCCATCTAGTGAACCTGTAATAAATACTTAATATGTTGTAAATTGACATGTCCCCACTGTTATATATTTATTGTAACAATTTTTTACAGAACTACTTACGTTCTCTGGCCAGTAGGCATTCAATATGCGCTTGTAAAGCAAACTGTAATCGTCCATGCGGGTGTGAGTTTGGAGAATCTTATAGGCAATAGATCGTCAATAGTCATCTTTTTCACCAAACATAAGGTTAGGGTTACCATAAAAGTATATGAAATGCTCGTATATCTACATCTAAATACGAGAAAACTCCAATTAACAAACTATGACATTAACTAATATTTTAGTTTGTAGCAACAAAAATACCTGAATAAGATAAATGCACCCGGATATGTTCTTGACTTCTCCACGAGATGCAACTCCTAGGCCTCTATACGTATGTTTTGTTACTACCATTCCCTATGCGTACACAAAAACATGCTCTCATTCATCAAAATATTGCAACATGTCCACTCGAAGCATGTTGCTTGACTTGTCGACAAACATGCTAGTGGAAATGGCATAGGAAGCCACTAGGTGTACAATCTGGCGTGTCATTGTCCAACTCTCCTTTAATCATGTGTATGACATGATAAAACATCTCATTCGAATCAACCAAGACATTCCTGATCTGCCTCTTCGACTTATCATCATATTCTACACAACCGGAAAAAATACTCAAACAAATCCATGTAGAAAAGCTTCTCCTCTGTCTTATCAGCAAACTCCATCATCCTCATAGAAAATCCCTCAATGGGAAGGCCTAGTATCCTTTGCACATCATGGAGGGTAATAGTGATCTCACCCCACGCGAAGTGAAAACTGTCAGTCTCAGGATGCCACTTCTCCACGAACGCAACGATGAGAATGTGATCCATTTTACCGAATTGAATGTCAAGAAGACGTGTCATCCCTGTCTTCTCAGCTAATGCATACCACTGTTTAGGTGCACCCTCACGTTGCAGAACCATATCCCTTCATTTACGGAACCCAACAGGATGTGATCGAGTCTTTAAAGACCGAACGTACAGATCATTCTAGCTTGCTCGTATTGGTTTTATGTTCTTCTAGATAGATGGAAAGAAACTCTGGCTGTTCATTAGGAAGCCAAATAGATGAAATTTCGTCCCCATGGAGTTCCGGTGAGCATAAAGCTCAACAATGTCAAAGCCGATTGAGGCCGAGCATAACATCTTGCATAACGTCCATCAAACCTTCAATTTCATACTATTGTGCACAAGAAATCATATATTAGAGATTTTGTTAGTGTATTCTAATGTAATACTATGGTTTTACCTGTGGATGATAATTTTATTGTCTGATGGTATAAACCAACATATAGTGGATCTAGTAATATGCCATTGGACTGGAGAAACACTATGGTCACGTTTGATATCGAAATCATCAAGGAAGGCTTTGAATTGGTGTGATGCCAGATATCTTGTCTAGAGGTAAATCTGTTCTTTGGACGAAATGAACATATAGCCTAATTTGATCAACTGTTGATCAGTTCCTAGAAAGATTAAACAATATGCTTATCAATTAAAAAGCCTTTCAATCAGTAATTTTGAATCTAACAATTACGAAGAGCAGAAAGGGGTTAGAAGTCGTGAATTTTACAAGCCGCTACTATAATTAAAAATTCAATCTCGCACCATTTTTTTTCTTCAAAATGTTCAATAATCACCCGACAGAAAGAGCTATAAAATCTGGCTTTCAATTAGCACAGTCACGAAAAGCATAAGGAAATAGGTATTAAAATTTAAAAAGCAAAGTAATCACCGAACAATTAATTGGGATAATATGTCTCACAATGATAAACAACAGATCCCAGCTTAGAAATACACCATAACTCATTTAATTAATACTCAAATCTCCAATAATCACCGTGTTGAATCGTATCGTCGTTTTAGTCTTCAAGGAAGAAAGTATTCTTTCCTTGAAGTTGTTGTAGGGGAATTTGATTAAGCAAATAGTATGCCAAACACTCCTTATTTGAAGTGGAAACCTCAACAAAACTACGTTGAGTAAAACCACTACCTTCTAGTTCTTCACTAGAAGAATTTTCTAACTATACTTTATTGACATGGTTCGTTATAAAAGATAGTTCTTTTTACACAGAATAATCTCTTCTCTCCACTCACACCCGAACCTAACCTTACAATATTGTTTTTTTTTTATATCTAAGCCTAGGCTGTGTTTTTCTCTATGTTGTTCATACACCATTAATCCCTAAACATTCCACTATTTATCTTATCTCTTAAGAGATCTTTTTCGATGATTTTTATATCCTATAAACTAATATTAAATCCATAGATTCTCTTTATTAGTTTAATAGATATAATAGTATCGGTTACAACTATAAAATCTAAGCCTAACAACCTTAATCTAATCGCCTCATGCTCGATCCGGATCTCCTCTATCTTTGTTTGGCCATTCCAAGTTTGTTAAGATTCTCCTAACTAATTCTCACAAGTATTCGCCTCTCCACGTCTCACACGTTTTGTTGTGCTTGGCTTCCTCCTAGTTCTGGAACTCGTCCCTCGTTCCATCTTACACTTCCCTTATACTCCTCATGCTTCCTACGCTCACATCACTTCCTTCAATAACATCTTGCTTCTCTGAGTGTATTTCCTGTAATATCCGCAATACTTCACTCACTTCACTTCCTTAGATGAAAGTTTAATCATAATCAAAACTCAAAAAAACTCTAACAAATTCCCCCCTTTTTATGGTGACAAACACTCTTAACCTATTAAATTAAACCTAAGCATAAATCGACTAAACTTGGACAAGGTTCACTCTAGCACCTATTTAGTTCCCCGTACGATAGATACTCCTGGATTCTCTAGCAAGTCATTCCCCCTCAAAGTGTTATCCTGTCTAATCCTTCCCCCCTTTTGACATCATCAAAAAGCAACATTAAAACATTACGTAACTAAGAAGCACATTACCAACACAAATAATCAAATCCAAACATGCATAAGTGCCAGACTAACTGACTCTATCAAAACGGAGTTCAATTCACACATACACGATCAGTTTTGTTAACTTTCACACAGTCATAGCAAAAGGATTAGCAAAAGAAACTAAAATAAGAAGAAAGACGGGGCATGGATGGTGTTTTTGGACCTGTACAACAGCTTGGAAAAGATCAGTCGGAGCCTGAGTTGTCATCGGTGGAAGACTAAACTTTGGCGGGTGCTTGACGTGCTTTGAAAAATAATTTGTCTTTGTGGAGAATTGAAGGTTTAGCCAACAAACTTGTTCAACCAATAGCACATTCACCTCAGACAACTGTCTCAGACGAGTTTGGAAGTTAACCCGGTCTGAAAGTTCATCAAGCACAATCTAAATTTCATCAGTTTTTTCAACCTTTTTCTTTCCCTTAGGCTTAGTCTCAAGAACGCGTCCCCATCCATGCTCACCCACTTGGAACAACATTTTCTTCAAGGTACATTCCCCAACTCTTTACTGTAAATTTGATCACCTTTCATCTCTATGTAGATCCCGTGATACTCAAGAATCTTTCAAACTATGTATGGGAAGGGAAGACCGTGGGATTTCGTACCTCATACATGCACCATGTGCCTCATCATGATTTTTTGTAATACTTGTCATTTATTTGTCAAGCAATTTGTCCATGAGCAACACATCCTGAAACAGTAATTGACTTTTCTTCTTTTCTCTAGGAATGACATTAGATACCAACAGATAATGAGCAATTCGGTGTGTGATTGACATCAGGGAAACTGTCATGTCCCCGGTAAACATTGCTCGTGGGTCCCCTAAAACGGTTCAAAATACACTGACCTTTGTGTCCTTTGACCAACCACCCTTAGCGTACATTTCATATCCTTCATATGGTACTTTTAAAATTCTAGCTAACTCTCTACTAGTAAACAAAAGGGAAGTGTACCCAATTTTGTAGGACAAAATAATACCATAAGTGTTTATGTCTAGAGAGAGAGAGAGAGGAGAGAGATAAAGAGAGAAGTAAAACTCATGAATGAGAGACACAATTGTTGAAGACCTGGAGATGAAGATGTCTGCCGACCCTTGATTGTCTAGCATCTCATGTACCGGTAGGTGTCCACTTTCTTGGGGACATAATCTTCTTCGTCGCCTGAATCTATTGACACAAATGATGTTTCGGATGAAGCTTTGGTTTTCCTTTTAGCGGGAGTAGTGGGATATGTTTATTGGCCACACTTAGGAGCAGGTTTTCTCACTTCGTTTTCCTTGAGCTCTTCTTCCAGATCACGCATGACGTTTGAGGCAGTTTCTGTGACGACCGGCGGTGAGGAATCTACTTTGGGTGGTATTGAGGATCATTGTTTAGTTTCTTGGGGTTTTTCTTTTGGATATGTGGTGCTCTGGTTTCTTGTTTATATGTGAAGGAGGTAGGTTCAGGGTTTGTCTGTTCAGTTTCTTTGGTGATGACTGTTGGGCTTTTTGTGGCTGGTATAGGACCAACACCGAGTCCGGGTTCTACACGTGCATTTCTTGGTTGTTGATGTCGACGTTGGTTGTCGACATAATATCGATGGCGGATTTTTCTGGCTCCAGTGAAAATAAAAAAGCGAATCCAGTTATAATCTTCAGCTAATTGTATTAATGGATCATCCGGTTGGAAATGATAACAGAATACATAGATTGTTAGGAGGAATTCTAAGATACATACACACATAGTATACCACCTAATTACCTTATTCCTCCTATGGGGGAGAAAGAAAATTAATGAACCCGCAAATATAGGTAAAACTACAATTAAGGTTAACCAAGGAAATAATTCGTGGTAAAGACAAAATACACTTGGACTAAAAAACCCGTACTCGAATAAGAACAAAATAAGATATATAAGATATTATATATAAGATATTATATATAAGATATTTCATTTCTAGCGCGGGTTTTTGTCGGTAAATAAAAAGAAAAAGGATTCAAGTGGAGTTTTCTGGAACGTATCAATAAGCTAGACCCATACTGCGAGTTGTTTCATGCCATAAATAAACTCGAACACTCAAAAAATCGGTTGGACAGGCGGATTCGCATCTCTTAGGGCTTCCTTGGGGAATATGAGCTTGTTAATGTCGATTTCGAAAGACAGAAGTTTTGTTCGAAGATCTTCGTAATCGAAGGTTGAAGATGAATTGGCCATTTTTTTGAGGTTCTGTGAGAATGAGAGAATGGGAGTGGTGAGAGAATTAAGGTGAGAGGGTGAGGGTTTATGTGTTTTGTGAACCTTTCCGACTCGTCACCCAATGTTATGTATTCAATTTTTACAGCTTTTCCATTTTAGTGGCCTATCACATCTGTCAATTGCAATTTTCCCTAAGAGACACATAACTTCTTTTTTCAATCATCACTTTACCCCTTATTAATTTTTCTTTTTTCACATAACCATGCACAATCTTTGTCCCAATTAAATTCAAACACAGACCTTTTGTTTCCCGCTCTTGCATTGTACCGGTAGTGAGGTAGTGTAACGCTTAGGGGTATCGGTACCAAGACGGTGTCACAAGAAGACCATTACACAAAAATAATATATGTATATTCATGAATGTGTTTTATCGCCATAATATACTAGTTCCGTTAATGTACAGAAGAAGGGCTCATAGAACTATTCTATTATGAGAAGCTAGGGGTGAGCTCTAGATTTCCTCCATCATTTGAGTTTGTAATGTTGGGATAAAAAGCCATTAGGAGGATTCTTTTTGGTCAAAAATAAAACCTTTGTGCATATAAACACACAATCTTGTCAAGACAATAGATCAATTATGGACATGTAACATGCATTTATAGAGTAGTCATGGAGGTCACATATACATGTCAGAGAAGTGAGAAATTAGCATGACTTTGTGAGAGTTAGTTAAGTAATAAAGGAATTAGCTATTCCATATCAGTCATTAGGGATATTCAAAGAAGGAAAACACTTAGTTGAGGGAAATCATACCGAGTTTCATTTGTGGTTTCTCGTATGGTTCCTTGTTAAGTGCTTTTGAGAAGATATCAAAAATTTGATACTTTGTGTGGCAGAATTCCATTGTCACCATCCCTTTGTCCACATAGTCCCAAAGGAAGTGATGTTTGATCTCAATATGCTTGGCGCGCGAGTGTTGCCCATGATTTTTGGAGATATTTATTGCACTAGTGTTATAATAGATTATAGGGACAAATTTTATTGAGATACCAAAGTCACTTGGCTGTTGCTTGAGCCATAAGAGTTGAGAACAACAAGCTGCTACAGCAATGTACTCTGCTTCGGTTGTTGAGAGTGCCACATAAGTTTTGCTTCTTTTATCCCCACGATAACAGCCAAGGAATTGAGCCATGCCTGAGGTAGACTTCCTATCCACTCAATTCTCTACAAATTCCATGTTCGTGTATCCGATGATCTTTAGATCTCCTCGCCTGGGGTACCAGAGGCATAGGTCATTTATCCCCCTGAGATATCGTAGTATCCTCTTGACTGCTTTCAGATGTGTTTCCTTTGGATTTTCTTGGAACCTAGCACATAAACACACACTATACATAACATCTGACCTACTTACCGTAAGATAAAGTATGGAACCAATCATTCCCCTGTATAACGTGTGGTCACCATTTTCCTCATGGTCTCTTTCCCTAGCAAGTCATTTGGGGACATGGGTGTTGAGAAAGGTTTGGCGTCGGTCATACCAAACTTCTTGATGCACTCTTAAATGTACTTTTTTTGGTGGACTTTCGTTCCTTCCTCTGTTTGTATTACTTGTAGTCCAACGAAGATTTACAGTTCTCCAACCATGCTCATCTCAAACTCACTTTCCATCAGCTTTGTAAACTGTTTGACCAAGGAATCGATTGTGGATCCAAAGATGATGTCTTCCACGTAGACTTGCACAACTAGAGTGTGCTTTCCCTATCTTAGCAGGAATAGGGTTTTGTCGATTTATCCTTGTACATAACAATGGAGATAAGAAATAGAGACAATCTTTCTTACCAAGCCCTTGGTGCTTGTTTGGGCCCGTACAGTGCTTTGTCAAGGACGTATACGTGTTGTGGGTTCATTGGATCTTTGAATCTGGATTTTGCTCTACGTATACTTCCTCTTTTAGAACACCATTAAGAAAGGTTGTTTTGACATTCATCTGTTGTAACTTGAATCCGTGATGTGCTGAGTAGGCAACTAGAAGTCGAATTGCCTCTAGTCTTGCGATGGGAGCGAAGGCCTCGTCGTAGTCAATTACCTCTTTGTTGATTGTACCCCTTGACAACTACTCTTGCATTATTCCTTGTTACTTCTCCCTTGTTGTCTAGCTTGTTCCTGAATACCCACTTTGTTTCAATGATGGTCCAATTTGTTGGTCTTGGTACAAGTCGCCACACCTTGTTCCTTTCAAACTGATGAAGCTCTTCTTGCATGTCTTTTACCCATTATGGATCTTTGAATGCTTCATTTACATTCTTCGGTTCTGCTAGGAAATGAATTTGATGAAGGCATAGGAATTCTGCTCAGGAGCTCTGGTATCTTTGCTTACCACTTGAGATGAGTCAGAGCATTTTTCTTGCATGGAAGCGAAGTGGCTCACATAATCATTCATCTGAAGGAAGGTATTTGAAGTCAAGGGCCATCTTCGTAGGCTATGTTGAGAGCCTGAGGGGATATGACGATGTCTTGTTGTTCTGCATTGCTACTAACCCGTTTTTCTATATTAGCTTCTTGGGAAGGGAAACCTTGAGATAACATGGCTTCGTTTGTAGAAGGGACATGTTCTTCTTTTGAAAGGGGGAACCAAGGCCACTGTCTTGGTGGTATGAGGTCGGTGAAGTTTCCACACCACATTCAGAGTTATACTCTGAAGTTTCTAGAAGAGGAAAGATTTCTTCTTTTGCAAGTGGGGAGCGCTGAGATCTTGAAGCTCATCACCTACCATGTTGTGTTCTTCAAACTTTACATGGACACTTTCCTCTACCTTCCTGGTTCTTTGGATAAAGATCTTGTATGCGCTGTTGTGGGACGAGTACCACACAAAAATTCATGTCGCTCCTTGCATCGAACTTTCCCAGATTTTCCTTACCATTGATGTGAGGGAAACACCTGCAACCAAAGACATGTAAGTGACTTACATTGGGTTTTCTTCCTTTTAGTATCTCATAGGATGTCTTCTCGATTAGAGGCCTTAAAAATGCTCTGTTCAGGATGTAGCATGATGCATGAAGTGGTTATGCAGAGAAATTTCTTGGTATCCTACTTGCGATGAGAAATGTCCTTGTCATGTCCTCCAATGTTCAGTTCTTTCTTTCCACAACCCCATTTTGCTGAGGAGTTCTTGGTGTGGAGAATATATGATCTATGCCGCTTTCCCTGCACAAGAAAGGAACTGGGAATTGTCAAACTCCGTTTCGTGATTAGTACGAATGGACTTCAAAGGGCTCTCAAGTTTGAGCTCTACGCGCTTCTTCCATACCATATTCTGAGAAAATGTCTTCCTTTAAGGAAAGGAAGATGGTCCATGTGTACTTGGAGTAGTCATCTACAATAACAAAGACATATCTATTTCCCCCACGACTAAGGGTTCTCATGGGTTTGCATAAGTCCATGTGGATGAGATCAAGTGGCTTGGAGGTGCTTACCTCTTTCTTGGACTTAAATGAGTTTCTTACGTACTTATCTATTACAAATGCACTCCATACTTGATCACACTGAGCATAAATCTTTGACATCCCTTCCACTAGATCTTTTGAATGAAGTTTGGCTAGGAGTTTAAGGTTGGCATGCCCGAAATCTTTTGTGCCACAGTTCAGTTTGGTTTTTGGGACGCAAGGCACACATCCCTGTCCGGAATGAACAAGGGATCTATGCGATATATTTTCCCGTTTCACAGGCCTTTTAGCATAATCTTGCATGTCTCAGCATTTATAATAGAACAACATTTTATGGTGAAGACAACCTCACTTTTGCCTCCTTGACATAGCTAAGCTACGCTTAAGATATCCAACTTGAGGTTGTTTACCATGTTGACATTTTTCATGGTGACATGATTTGAGATGTTTACCTTTCCTATACCTTTGATTTCTCCTTCCCTTTTGTTTCCCAAAGTGATAGCTCTGTGTTTTCCCAAAGTGATAGCTCTGCCGGAGCATTGTTGAAGTGAAATGAACCAGTCCCTGTTTCCTGTCATCTGACTTGAGTAAGCACTATCTATGTACCAAGAACTCTTTGTCACTTTCCCCTGCATGGTATAACGTAGTTTTTATGTACGCAGGTAAGCTTAGGCTTATGAGGTTTAGGGGTGGCATTTCTCAGATTAGATAATTTAGGAGTGGTATTTCTCAAATTAGATGATGTAGCATATTTTTCCCTTTTACTTGTTGATGTCATTTTATCCTTAGGGGTAGCATAGCTATATTGATTTCTTTCAATTATACGTTTCCTAGCATAATATTCATGTTTGTAACGACCTTGCTTCCCACAGTGCTAACATACTCTGTGACATATCAGGTTCATGTATTTACCATGTTCTTGGCCATATCGACTTATTTTCTTTTTGTGCTTGGAAGTAGATTTTGGGAGGATTTCTCGTTTTGGACTTGAATGAGCCACATTGTGTAAGCCTTATGTCCATTAATCCATGGTTTAGTCAGAATTGAAGGAATTTGTTCCTTCCCTTTGCTCACCATGTTTTGTCCACAAAATGATCCACAATATGGACCTTTACATGGTCTGGTGAGGATTTTAGGAACGTTTCCCCACATTGTCTGACATCTCCTTGGTTTGACCAACGGAAGGTTCTGTGTAGCCCTAGTCCAGGACCAGAAGTAAACCTTTTCATAAAGTTTTCTTTTTCCAGTTTTAGCTTTGCAAAACATGTTTTTGCTTTTAATCGTCAAGCCTGAGGGTTTCTAATTCTTTTAGCATCCTATTTTCGGAGCAAGACAATGCATTTTTATGAGATATTAAACATTTATATCTTTTTTTAGGGAAGAGATTTCATTTTCTAGGCTGGGACACTTTGTACACATCCCTGAGGTAGAGAGAGAGAGTTATTCTCAAGGTTTTTCACCTTTCTGCCCAGACTTTATTGTTGTGTAGCATGTTTGAGATAACTTCCTCTTTTTCCTCAACAATGTTCAAGAGTTCTCTAATTTCATTTTCTAATTTTCTAACATGATTAATAAGGTAGTGTTTAGATTTTTCTTTTAATTTGGTTAGAAGCATGGATTAAGTTACCTCTTCCTCAGTGGGATCCTCGTTTTCCATTAGACACATGTCTTCAGTTGGTAAGGACGCGTCCTCATCTGAGTCGGATTATCCCCATGTTACCTACCATTGCACTCTTTCTAGCTTGTACGGATGGTTCTCCCCCCTTTTTTCCGAAACAGTTCCTCGCAAAGTGACCCTTCTTTTTGAAAGTGATAGAAGATCTCTTCTTCATGTCTTTGTTTCCCTCGAAGGCACGGGGTGTGTTGTGGATTCCTTTCCGTACCTCCTAAATGATAGGGTGATGAGGACAACTTCCTCGTCAGCATTCTCTTCTCCACCTTCGACTTGGGCTAGATTGAATGCCTTCTCAATCTTAAGAGCAATACTTGGGATTTTTCTGCTTCCCTTCAGGTAGACTTCCTTTATTGTATTCATGCATTGCTTTGAAGGCCGTGCGACCATTTCCTCCAAGGTTGATGGCTTGTATGTCACTTTTAGCTTGATGAGCAAGGGAGATGGCATCCCACTTTGAGTTAAGTGCTTGCAGGAATTTATGATTAATTTTCCAGTCTGGAAAGACTTCTCCTAGGAATTCGATTTGTCCGACATATCCTTGGAATCGGGAATGGAATTCTTCCAAAGACTCTCCTTTATCCTAGGCAACGTTTTCGTAGTCTTTAGTAACGCCAAGATGAGATTCTTCTTCACATCCTTGTTTCCTCCGTACATTCTTTTTACTGTGTCCCATATCTCATGCGTTGATTTGTAACTGAAGAAACTTTCCTCAAATTAGATGGTCCGAGAGCCATGTGAAGTATCTTCTTTGCACGGCTGTTAAGCTCCAGTACCTTGTAGTCTGCATCGGCATAGTATTTTCTATCCTTTTCAACCGTCTTTCCTGCATATGTCCACACCTTCTCATTTTCATGTTCGACGACTTTCCATAGATGGTCATTTAGGGAACACACATGGGACTCAAATTGTTCCACCCACCAGTCGTATTCCCCCGGTCTTGAGGATTGTAGGCTTCCAGAAGGAGTCATTGATCGCTCAACTAGACGAGATTTCTTAGTGATTGATTTTGATGATGACAACCTTGCTCTGATAACAACTGTTGGATTGTATTGTCGTTTAGTCTTCAGGGAAGGAAGTATTATTTCCATGAAGTCGTACAGCGGAATTTGATTAAGCTAGTAGTATGGCAAACACTCCTTATTTAGAGTGGAAACCTCAACAAAACTATGTTGAGTAAAACCACTACCTTCTAGTTCTTCACTAGAAGGATTTTCAAACAATACTGTATTGATATGGTTCGTTACAAAAGAGAAATCACCCGAACCTAACCTTATAATATTGTTTCTCTGCTCTAAGCCTAGACTGTGTTTTTTCTCTATGTTGTTCATACATTATTAATCCCTAATTGTTCCATTATTTATCTTATCTCTTAATGGAACTTTTTCAATAATATTATATCCTATAAATTAATATTAAATCCGAAGATTATCCTACTAGTTTAATGGATAATACTATCAGCTACAACTATAAAATCTGATACTACAACCTATCTAATGGCCTTATGATCGATTTGGATCTCCTCTATCTTTGCTTGGTCATTCCGATTTTGTTAAGATTTCTCCTAACTACTTCTCATGCGTATTATCCTCTCCATGTATCACGCGTTTTTGCCGTGATTGGCTTCCTCATAGTTCTAAAACTCATCGCTCGTTCCATCTTACGCTTCCCTTATACTCCTCATGCTTCCCACTGATAGGCAACACGTAATACATCATAATATGTGTCCGTTAGCTACTATATCAAGGAATTTGGCATGTCTAGAGTGCATATTGTCATGATTCTGACCAACTGAAGCCAAGACACTAAATACGAGGATATGGAGCTTCCGAGGAAAAGACAGCCAAAAGGGAGCAAGAAGGAATAGCTGGTTTCAATGGTGCGACCGCGCAATGAAGACACACGACCGCGCCTGGGCGCGATTACGCCCCGATAAGACAACGCTCGCACCCCTGACAGGCTGGGAATTCACCGAAATCCTACTCATTCCTTGTACATTGCTTGGGATTTGCGCTTCCTCCAATTGTATTCTATGGTCTAGGTTTTTTAGTAGGTTAATCATTTTCATTTCTTATAAATAGGGAGAGCTTTTCCTCGTCCCTAATTCATCCATTATTCCAATATATTTCATATTACGTAATTTAGTAATGAGCCAGGAGTAGTCTCCTAAGACTTTGTATGGTTGGTTCGAGCCACTAGGCTGATTCAATGTGAGGTTTCTATCCTTGGTTCTTATTATAATATGTCTCTATTGCTTTATCCTCTTGATTGTATTACCAATCGAATTGAATTTTCATTCTGGATTGATCATCTAGGTTGTTTAGTTCAATTTAATATACCTAGGGGCCTGGTTTATCCTAATTGGATAGCCGTGCCTACTTAGTAGTACAAATCACCACTTGGACTTGTTGGAATGTGAAGGTTAATGAGGTGTAGGCGTCAAGGAAATACACTTTCCTATCTATTCTTGTACTTAAAACCTGCCTAAGAGATAGTCTTGATAGTTTCAAGGCTAGATTTGTAGGTAAAACACTATTACGTCTAGTTGACTTAATTAGCAATACTAGAACAAGGATTAGAGCAATTTAGAGGACATATAGGAATTAGGAATAGAGATAGAACCCGAATTAAGGGAAAACTAGGATCATTGAATCATGTTAGTAGGTTAGACCAACCATATGAAGTGTTTGTCCCATTTAATTAAAACAAATAAATCAGTTTTCCAAAATCTCCCCCCAATTATTACATTTCTTAGTTAGTCTTTTTAATATCGCAAGAATTGATTGCTTTTGGTTCTCTGTGAAATTCAGCCCCTACTTGCCACTCTAATCTAGTAGAGAAGTCTGAAGGGATTGTTTTGATTGGACAACCTAACGACACGTCCGTCAAATTGGTGTCATTGCTGGGGAACCAATTTTTCTTTTCTTACGATATTAGCTTGATTATCTGCGGGTCTGACTAGTACATGGTCAACACCCGCACTACTAATCTTTCCCTTGTTCAGCTTATTCGAGAGATCAAACGTACTGCTAGAAGAAGACTAAGAGAGAGCCGCTGAAACAATAAAAGATCAAGACAATCCAATCTACAATCAAGTACCAGTGCAAACACCGGAGCAACTGTAGGCCAATTAATTGCTAATGAATCAAATCCTAAAAGCCTACGCGCAACAGAGTAACTTAGCCGGAAACAGGATGCTGCGGGAGCGTACTACTCCCAACAGTTGAGCTTTGATAGTCAAATATGAAAGCTCAATGTATTTATCTATGTTTCAATGATAACAAACCTATCTATCTAATCTCTTTGTGTTTCTAAGCTACCCAGGTAATCATAAGACTTGATGGGTTGCGCTTTCATCACTAAGAGATCGCGCTTCGACTGTTCAAGTCGCGCTTAACACCAAGCGGAGAAATCTAGTTTCGCAAGCGGTGTTTGAATAACTCCAATCAAGTCCAGAAGCAAGAGGAATCGAACTTCTCAAGCCAAGAGGGCGCTTGAATAAAGCAGAGTTATATTGTTGATCAACGAGAGTCAACAGAAGCAAGGGTGCACACACTTGCAGAATAGAGCTTCCCAAATGCTTAGTAAAGGTTGGTGAGCGGGAAATCGAAAACTGAGTGCACATGGGGTGCGAGAAGGGTTTTGGGATTTCTTGAAGAAACTCCAAGGATTGCCAACGTGGAAGGAAGACGGTTAGCTCGTGAAGGCACTGATTGCATACGTGGCAACGATCAACAATAGAAGAACAAAACCAAATCAAACCCGTTCGTTTGATTATTTCTAACAACTTGGTTGAGCACACGGATTGATAAGGTGGCAAGCTAGCTTAGTTCTGATTTGTTATCACAAGTTAAGTGTGTTGAATCTTAGCTTTGATGTATAAATAGGGAACTGTAGCTATCACTATTGGGTGAAGAGTAGAGACGAGCTTATTGTAATCAGAGTGAATTGCCTTGTTCTTAAAGCTAGAACATAGAACATTGTGAGAAGTGAGAGTATGAGAATGAGCTTCTTAAGTGTGCAGAAGGTTGACATGTGCTCTTGTTGAAGCTAAGGTTGTAATCTATTTCTTTCAATATAGTAGAGTGAGTTTTATCCCGAGCCAAGTAGTGGATTAGGGTTCTCACTGTTTGGAACTCTTCCGTGAAAGTTGTAGTGCGCTTTAATAGCTTAAAGTGCGCTTTATTGTTGTCTGACCTGTTTCCGCATCAGAGGACATTAGTAAATTCATTACTAAGTGTTCTAATTAGGTCAAGCACAATTCTAAGTACGAAAGCGCATCTTATACTTATAATTGTGCATCTATAGCTTCATGAACTATAGAGACATCGATCAATAACTGCTAAAATACGATCCTACAATTGGTATCAGAGCTATCTGGTTAGCCAATTTGCATTACTCCTTCTTTGCAGATCTTAAGGATTATCAAAGAGTCGAACAATGGCGAGCTTCAACCTTGTTATATCTCTTGATAAGCCCCACACACTTGTCGAAGGGAAACTGGAATGGTGGCTTACCATGGCCAGGAATTACATCCAGCAAACTGACTATCAATGCTGGAAAATCATCAAGAAAGGTGATGAGAAAATCGTTGAGACAGACGACACGAAGTGGGAAGGGAAGGAGTATCAGCTGATGGAGAAAAATGCAAAAGCTAGACAGCTCATACTTAATGCGCTTTCCAGGAAAGATATCGACAAGGTAATGTCTCTACCCTCTACTAAAGAAATGTGGGCTGCTATTATCAATATGCACTCAGGTAGCGAGGATATGAAGGATAACCAACTGTTTGAGCTTAATAGAGAATTATGTGCTATTAAGATGGGGGATAATGAACTTGTCTCCGATTACCACTCTCGTTGTCAGATCTTGTATGATAAGATGTTGTCAGCTGGAATGAAGAAGAAATCTTGGGACTACTCAATGGCATTCATCCATGGGGTGAATTCCAAGTATGCTACTCTCAAGCAAATTCTTTTTCAGTCCAAGGCGACACGAGAACTGGCTATCTTTGTTCTTGCAGGGAAGTTTAAGGTACAGGAGATCAAGGACAATGAAGAAAAACGTTCGGATAAGGAAACCAAGAGCATGGCGCTTAAAATCTCTCGAGTTCTTCAGAGGATGGAAAATGATGATGAGGGAGACGATCTTGATGACGATCGTGACGTGGACATGATGACAAAGCTTGTCAAGAAGTTCTTCGAAAGACAAGGCGGATTCAAGAGGGCTCCAGCGGCTAAGCAGCGCGATGTCCAAGACTTCACGTGCTTCAACTGCCATGAGAAGGGACATCTAGCCAAGGCATGCCCCCATGCCAAGGTGACCCCAGGCTCAAGCTCCACCAAGCAGCCCCCAAAACAAGCGTTTGTCATGCTTTGGGGTGAATCAGATGATGACTCTGACGATGGAGCACAAGCGGATGTTTGCTTGATGGCCGGTGCTGGATCTAACTAAGACTCTGGATCTGAGATTGAGGTAGGCGATCTGAACTTTGATATATTACCTAAGCGTAATCTTGTATGTCTTTTGAAAGAGCTGATGGTTGAACATAAGCTACTAGCTAATCAAGCTAGTGAACAGCTGGATGAGCTTAATTGTAAGAAGGAAGAGATAGTTGAGCTTTCCAAACGTTTGCATGACAAGCCCACTCTACTGACTAAATCATGTGATCTTTGTCATGGGAACGGGTTGGAAAGACACTCTGACTCAACTAAGAACGTGAAGCTTGATCATATCATATCCAAGCTTGACGGTCTTACTAAGCTAGTGGAAGTAAGGTCTATTCCCTAAACAGTCTTTGTAAAAGCTAGACCTGGACTGGGTTATGACCCCCAGGAGTCTTCCTCCAACACCAGCTTTCTTCAATCGAGTGATTATTCTGAAAAATACAAATCAGTTGAGCAGGACTTGACTGCTTATAAGAGTGAGAACTCTCACTTGAAGAGCATGATCAAGGTCCTTGAGGGTCAACCATCTGAAACCAAAGAGTGGTTTCACGAGGAGAAAGCGCACCACATGTATTTGAAACAAGCGCGAACCCCCACTCAGCCTACGATATTAGAGAAAAAGGAACCGTTTAGACCAGGGAAAGGAAAGTATGGTTACATAAGAGGTAACCACTGCTGTACCTTCTGTGGTAAAAATGGCCATGCTAGGGATGAGTGTAAGGACCTGCAAGTCCTCAATAACAAGCCCTATAAGTCAATGGCTAAATATAAGGGCAAATGTAGACGTTATCAGCATTCACCTTTCGAGGACGGTTGCGCTTTATCACAAGGAGGTGCGCTTCATAAAGCGATACCTCATGAGTGCTTGATTTGAACGATCCTAGCTAATATGAGCCAGTTCAAAAGACTAGTTCATCAATAGCTAGGTCTAATGTTCCCACAAAGCGAAAGCTTCGTTGGGAGATCAAAGCTTGATCTCTTCTTTTGCAGGTTGGAATGAAGAGTAGGTGGTACATTGATAGCGGTTGTTCGTGTCACATGACGGGCGATCCACATTTACTACTCTCATTTCAAGCTAAGGATGGAGGTAGTGTCTCCTTCAGTGACAAGAAGCAAGGAAAGATCAAAGCTAGAGGCACTGCACATCTCAACAAGTCTATCCAAATTAGAGATGTGAATCTAGTAGTGAACCTTCGGTTCAATCTACTAAGTTTAGCTCAGTTATGCGATCAAGGAGGAAACAAGGTCTGGTTCAGCACAAGCGAATGGGCAGTGGTCAGCCTTGAGCAAGAGGTGCTCCTTAAGGGCAAGAGAGTTGACAATAAATACCTGTTTGACCACTCCTACACTCCTAAGCCAATCTATGCCTCGCTACACTTGATAAGACGACCAGTCTTTGGCACAAGAGAATGAGACATGCTAGTCTTCATTTACTCCACAAGTTGCAGTCCAAGGACTTGGTTTGTGGTCTTCCTTGGATCAAAGCGGAATCAATGACATCTTGCTCAGATTGCTCCAAGGCCAAAGCGACTAGAAGCTCCTTTCCTTCGATCAAGGTAGTGCAGATAAAGGCTCCTCTTTGAGCTCCTTCACATGGACTTGTGTGGACCACTACGTACTCAAAGTAAGGGAGGTAATCGCTTCATTTTTGTCATAGTTGATGACTATTCTCGCTACAAATGGACTCTCTTCTTAAAACACAAGAGTGAAACCTTCGAAAAGTTTCGTACTCGTGCACTTTTATTGGAAAAGAGTTTGGGGCTCCCTATTTGTGCAATTCGTTCTGATAATGGAACAGAATTCAAGAATGGAGAGTTCATATCATTTTGTGATGAAAGGGGTATAGCTCATGATTTTTCTACACCTAGAACCCTTGAGCAAAATGGTGTTGTAGAGCGCAAGAATAGGACCCTACAAGAGATGGCACGAACAATGCTACTCTCAAGTGGTGTCGCTTCTTACTATTGGGCACAGGCTGTGAGCACGGCATGCTATATCACTAACCGAGCTCTATTAAGGCCAATCCTCGAGAAAACCCCATATGAATTGCTCAAAGGACGTACACCCAATATCTCTCACTTACGAGTGTTCGGTTACAAGTTCTACGTCAATAATAATGGGAAGGATCTCTTAGGAAAATTTGATGCTAGGAACGACGACGCTATCTTCCTAGGTTACGCTCCTTCTAGCAAGGGGTACATGGTGCTTAATCTGAGGACTCAGAGGGAAGAAGATAGCATACATGTGAAGTTTGATGAAGGCCAGCTCGATAGCGTAGCAGAGATGAATGATAATCTATTTACTAACCCTGATCTACATCAAGCTTCTCCTCACATTCCTCAAGCTCACTCTTCTATGTCTTCCCCAGACGTGGATAGTGACGATGACAACCACGGAGGTTGCGCTTCTCGGCCTTTGGCTTCAACAATCCAAGTGATGAAGCTACTTCAGAGGATGACAATCAGGATACAGATCAAGGGAGTGGACCATTAAATGACGATCAAGCTACACCTTCACCATCATGCTTAGGTCAGGTAACACCCTCAGTTACTCCAGCTGGACCTTCTAGCTCTCAAGCGGGATCTAGTAGTGGTCAAGCGCGACCTAGCAGTCCCCAAGCGGGACCAAGTGACCTTTATGGTGAAATTAGATATATGTCCAAGACTACCACGATGACACTACCAGATAATACTGAGGTCATAGTGCGGAATCATCAACAAATGAATGCCCATCCAGTTTCGGCAATCATCTCTCAGTTTGAGAAAGGTACCCAAACTCGTTCTAATGTTCTTAACTTGCTAGCTTGTAGTGCTTTTGTCTCTTTATAGGAACCAAAGACTATACAAGTAGAGCTTCAGGATCCAGACTGGATTATTGCCATGCAAGAGGAACTAGAAGAGTTTAAGCGCAACCAAGTATGGCGTCTAGTACCCTGGCCAGGTGATAGAACCGTCATTGGTACACGCTGGGTCTTCAAGAACAAATTGGATGATAGTGGAGCAGTGGTTCGTAACAAAGTTTGACTTGTTTCTCAAGGGTATAATCAACAAGAAGGGATAGATTATGATGAAACATATGCACCAGTTGCTCTACTAGAGGCTATTCGTTTGTTGATCGCTTATGCTGCACACAAGGGATTCAATTTGTATCAGATGGACGTCAAGGTTGCCTTCCTCAATGGTAATTTGAATGAGGAAGTGTATGTCAAGCAGCCACCAGGTTTTGAAGATACAACTTATCCAGATCATGTATACTTCTTAGACAAAGCACTTTATGGGCTTAAGAAAGCGCCTCCTGCTTGGTATGATTGTCTTTCGAAGTATCTACTGTCTAACGGCTATAAGAGAGGTTTAGTGGAGAAGACTCTCTTCATCAGGGAAGTTAAGGGCGATATCCTTATTGTCCGGGTTTATGTTGATGATATTATATTTGGTTCAACTAACTTGCAGCTTGTAGAGGATTTCAAGAGCACCATGAGCCTCAAATTTAGCATGAGCATGATTGGTGAGCTCAAGTACTTCCTCGGGCTTCAAGTGAATCAACTGGACGAAGGTATATAAATTCATCAACATAAATACATCAAGGAGCTACTCAAGAAGTATCATATGGAGGATAGCAAACCATTTCCTACACCACTCTCAACCACAACGAAGCTTGATAAAGATCTTATGGCTAAGAAGGTAGACCAAACAATGTATAGAGGTATGGTTGGTTTGCTCATGTATTTGACCACTTCTAGACCTGATATAGTATTTGCCGTTAGTGTATGTGCTCGATCACAATCAGACCCTCGTGCTTCACATCTAACCCATGTCAAGCGCATCTTTAGATACCTTAAGAGGTCTGATGATCTTTGCCTTTGGTATTCAAAAGGGGGCGGCCTATCTCTTGTTGGCTACACCGATGCAGATTATGCAGGTTATCTAGCAGACCGCAAGAGCACTAGTGGAATGGCTCAGTTTCTTGGACCGTGTCTTGTCTCTTTTGGATCCAAGAAGCAGAATTGCATTGCGCTTTCAACAACAAAGGCAGAATATATTGCATCGGCTTCATGTAGCGCTAAAGTTCTCTGGATAAAGCAATAGCTCGTTGATTATGGTATTCAGCTCGGTACAATTACTATCTTCTGTGATAATACCAGTGCAATCTCTGTGTCCAAGAATCCAGTACATCATACACGGACTAAACATATCGATGCACGACACCACTTTCTACATGATCATGTAGAGAGAAAGAACATCGAGCTTAGTCATGTATCTTCAGAAGGGCAAATAGCGGATATCTTTATAAAAGCGCTTATTCGACAAACTTTTTTAAACCTTCGGGTTCAACTTGGTCTTATGCGACTCCATTAGCTTTGAGGCAATGGCTCTATAAGTATTCTCCCTATTGACTAGAACTAGCGAGCTTAATATCAATCTAAGAACTTTAGTGGCTTGCGCTTAAAAGTTTGATTCGTTCATACTTTATAGTTGTTCATCAAACTGAATTAGCTTTAAAGTTATCTTTCTAGTTTAGCTTGATTTGATATGATCTTAGTCAATTGCATGCTCTTCTTTGACAAAACTTTGACAATGGTGATCGTCTTCTACCCATATTACATGCCTAATAAATGATTCATTGCATAGGTGTCCCTAGCATGACTAAATGTTACGCTTATCTCGTCCTTAATTAACCTCCACATTAGAGAAGTATTCATTTGGTGACAAAAAGCTCAATTCCCTCATTATATGCACATACTCTTAAATCTTACTTGAGTGATTGAATGCTCTAATGTTCCAAATTGAAATGTGCATTTCCTTCATTATATTATTTGCGTAGTGGTTGGTAAGTTTGACACTGGACATCACACACACACATCAAGCGGTATACAGTCAGCATTGAGCTTCATCAGATTTTATTGAGTATTTGTTACTTTGATTGAGCTTATATTGGTGGATGAATATTCTTTGCGCTTCAAGCGTAACGGCTAGTTTGACTTTGGTTGTTGAGATTGCTTAGCACAAGAGGTAAAATGCTTTTTACTTTTACAATGGTAATGGCTCTTTTTTAGAGTTGTCTATGTTTATAGCCGTTGGGCTGAGCTGCTTGTCACGTCCTCCATTTCTATTGGACCACTTCGCCGTCTCTTGAGCTGCATACTGAAAGCATCCAAACCATTGATCTTATTAGTTGAGATTTGTTGCAAGCGCTTATATATACGAGGTAATCATCCTTCCAGATTTACCCTACCTTTTAATCACTTGCCAACTATCTCTCTCTCAAACTCCGATTATATTGCTCCTCCCTCTTTCCCTCTCGCAAAACACTACCATGGACAACCTAAGCCTTAACCTTGGTGCACTAGACCCAGAGACCAGAGAAAAGGTTGAGCTTCTCCTTAAAGCTCAATCTTCTTCTTCTACTATTCCCTCTACATCCACTAATCCTCAAGCTCCTCAAATCACCGCCTCCTCTAAAACTCCATTACCTTCTACTACAGAAACCATTCACATTCCCAAAGATCCTACTCCACCTAAGCTCCCTGCCATCGATTTGGCGCTTGTGTCTTAGGATCTTGCTCAATCCGGTTATGATCAAGGTACAATGGACAAGGTAATCGCCGATCTTGAGAAGGAAGACAAGACTCCCTCAGATCTCCCAGTGGAGAAAGCGGATTTGGAGAAGTCGCTTGTCACTCCTGGTAAGGGAAAAGGTGCGCTCGACACGGATACATCCACCCCCTCAAGGTTAGCTGCTCCTAAATATATGTCTCCGCAGCAGATGATCGCTTCTCTCCCTTCTGAATCTGATGATGACGACTTCACGAACCCACGTGCTGGTTCTGCCTCTCCTCTGCATCTTTCTACTCAACGACCGGACAGTCAAAGCGACATGGTCCGTCGACATGAGTGAAAGCACAAGGCTCCAGCTATTGAGCAGGTAGAATCTTCTGATGGCTCTGAGAATTAATCACCTCCACAAGAAGCGCTCCCAGAGAAAGGTACTTCTAAGAGGTCAAAGCGCGCCAAGTCCGTTAGTGCAAGTGAGTTTCCTTTAATCCCTCTAGGTATTGCTAAGCGCACTTTCCTCTACCCTGAGATTGTAAATCAGGATCTCTTGGTCAAGCTCAAGGATTCTGCTCACGTGCAAAAGTTCTCTGGTTGGATGAGTATTCAAGGTTGGGACAAGCTTGAGACAGAACCTGCCCATTGCAACGATGCCATGGTTTATCAGTTTTATGCCACCATGGAATCGCACGCTGCCAATCCCGAATACATCCAGGTTTGGTTTCATTGACGAGGTAATTCACGGGAAACTTATCTGGTGAAGGATTTGGCCAAGGCCATTGGGCTTACAGGGCAGTCTGGTGGATTTGGACGCCTTTACAAGAAGAACTGGCTAGAGGGATCTAAACAACTCAAGGAGATTGTCTTCGGTTCTCCAATGCCCAAGCGCAGCTTGACAGTTGATTTGCTCAAGCCCAGTCGATGTTTGTTGCATCACTTCATCATCACCAACATCACTCCCTGCGACTATGACTGAGAGAAGGTCACTATTGCCAACAGTTGTATCATGGCAGCTGTCCTCTCAAATCAGGTGGTCAACACAGCTCATATTATGATGAGCCACTTGGTCCTCTGTCGCACTACTACTTCTAGTCCTCTCCCTTTCCCTCATATCATTTGCAAGATATTGAAGGCCGATTCGCTTTATGATAATTCTCTAAAGGAGTATGCTTGTTCTACGTTCCTCACTAGCGATGCTATCTTTGCTATTTTGCTCTACAAGCCAGAAGGAGCGCATCCGTCTAGTTCGAGGTCTGATCATAGCCCCCGTCCTCCATCCGCTATTGGCTCTACTGATGCTTCAGGTATTATTTCTGCCTTGGAAGCGCATCATGATCGGGTTGAATGTCGTTTGGCGGAGGCATGTGCGTCCATTGAGAAGTTTGCTATGCTGGTTCAGACCAGGATGGATCGTATTATTCAGCTTATGATTGACACGGATGATCGTCGTGACAGTTAGTGTTTGTGTGTGGTGGTTGCGCTTTTGAAGTGCTTTTGTTTGTCTTTCTTACTCTCTCCTATGCTTTGCTGTATGATGAACTAGCTCCCTAGGATTCCTACCCTATTTTTTGGAAGTTTGATAAATTGTTAATGAAGTATGTATTTTTCTTTCATATCTCTGATAGCTTGCTAATGTGATACTTTGGTTGCTTAAGTTGTTTTTTGTTCACTATCATATGTCTTGAACTGAACTCTAAGCTAGAATAGCGCAACCTACTAGCTTTCCTACTGTATGATTAAGCTTTTGATTTTTTCGATGATGTCAAAAGGGGGAAGAATACAGGGACACCCTTCATTGATTAAGGGGGAAGTATAAGACCTTCTTGGTCTTAGGGGGAATAAGAAACTGTTGTTTAAGTACTTGGTAAGGGTACTTCGAACTATTTCCGAATCTGAATATATGATTAAATTCATAAGTCTTTTGTCTTCATTTTATCATTATGGAATGTTTATGAGCTTACCTGTAAAAGGTTTGTCATCATCAAAAAAGGGAAAATTGTTAGTTGAGCTTTGATAGTCAAATATGAAAGCTCAATGTATTTCTCTTTGTTTTGATGATAACAAACTTATCTATCTAATCTCTTTGTGTTTCTAAGCTACCCAGGTAATCATAAGACTTGCTGGGTTGCACTTTCATCACTAAGAGATCGCTCTTTGACTGTTCCAGCCGCGCTTAACACCAAGCGGAGAAATCTAGTTTCGCAAGCGGTGTTTGAATAACTCCAATCAAGTCCAAAAGCAAGAGGAATCGAGCTTCTCAAGCCAAGAGGGCGCTTGAATAAAGAAGAGTTGTATTGTTGATCAACGAGAGTCCACAAAAGCAAGGGTACATGCACTTGCAGAATAGAGCTTCCCAAATGCTTGGTAAAGGTTGGTGAGCGGGAAATCAAAAACTGAGTGCACGTGGTTTGCGAGAAAGGTTTTGGGATTTCTTGAAGCAACTCCAAGGATTGCCAGTGTGGAAGGAAGACGGTTAGCTCGTGAAGGCACGGATTGCATACGTGGCGACGATCAACAATAGAAGAACAAAACCAAATCAATCCCGTTCGTTTTATAATTTCTAACAACTTGGTTGAGCACATGGATTGATGAGGTGGCAAGCTAGCTTAGTTCTTATTTGTTATCACAAGTTAAGTGTGTTGAATCTTAGCTTTGATGTATAAATAGGGAACTGTAGCTATCACTATTGGGTGAAGCGTAGAGATGAGCTTATTGTAATCAGAGTGAATTGCCTTGTTCTTAGAGCTAGAACATAGAATATTGTGAGTCGTGAGAGTACAATAGTGAGATTCTTAAGAGTGTAGAAGGTTGACATGTGCTCTTGTTGAAGCTAAGGTTGTAATATCTTTCTTTCAATATAGTAGAGTGAGTTTTATCCCGAGCCAACTAGTGGCTTAGGGTTCTCACTTTTTGGAACTCTTCCGTGCAAGTTGTAGTGCGCTTTAATATCTTAAAGTTCTCTTTATTGTTGTCTGACCTGTTTCCGCATGAGAGGACATTAGTAAATTCATTACTAAGTGTTCTAATTAGGTCAAGCGCAATTCTAAGTACGAAAGCGCATCTTGTACTTGTAATTGTGCATCTATAGCTTCATGAACTATAGAGACATCGATCAATAAATGCTAAAACACGATCCTACACAACTTGATGTAGTAGCCTCAAGAGGTGATTCTACCACCACTTGCATAGGGAGTGACCTTCGAACTTAAGTCTGGAGTGATCAACCTACTTCCCACCTTTCACGGGATGCCAGGAGAAGACCCCATTATGCATCTAAATCAATTCCACGACATTTGCATGACCATGAAGTCGATCAACGTGTCGGAGGAGAAAATCAAGATGAGGGCATTCGACTTTACATTGAAGGATACGGTAGAGCATGGTAGTACCACCTCCCCACGGGCACAATAGACAGTTGGGAGAAGTTGCACCGGGAGTTTCTCAATCGCTACTTCCCGGTGAAGAAAGCAAACGCGCTGAAGAGGGAGATCGCACAAGTTGAGCAAAAAGGAGGGAGAGTTGTTATATGACAATCTAGAGAGGTTCAAAGGTCTTTTTTCTAGTTGCCCTTTCCACATCTATGAACAACAAGACTTGGTGTTGTTTCTTACTCAAGGACTGCTCTCCAATGAGATAAGGATCATTGACGCAATATGCGGAGGAAGTTTTCTTAATATGACCCCAGAGGATGTGATGGAGAAGTTACACGACATGGCCAAAAGAACAAGAAGCTTCGGAAGGATATACACTACGAGGGTTGTAAATATCACGAGCTTAAGCATAGAAGGATCAAACTTGGAAGGAGATCCCCCCCCCCCCTTTTGTCAGAGCTTCCCCCTCTTTTGTCTTATCATCATAAATGCGATTTTACGGCTTTGTAAACAAGATTTTACTCTTTTGCCCTTCTATTTTCTTGCCCATGTACCTTTCTTTATTTTGTTTCTGTCCCAGTTCTCGGGGTAACTCGTGAAGGTTCCACCCTCTCGTCCTTTCCTCTACTTGACGAGAGTTCACTTTGAAACATGTTACATTTCTCTTCGTGGGGTAACTTAGACCTCGAGGACTAACTTTTTCTCTATCTTGCCACAACTCAAAGCACCTCCTAAGTCCGAGACTCGGAGGTAAGTTTTCGAGAATCCGACCCCCTCGAGGAGAACTCATCATCAACGGTCTCTCGTCCCCCCTACTCTGAGGACGGGGACGCCCAATCGCCAGACGAGGCTGGGCCAAGTACCCAAGGTACTGTCTCCAATCCCACAACCCATATTTATGATACCTTTCTGCCTTCGCCCAAGCCCGTAGTGCTCGACGACGTGGCTGTTCCTTCTGTCGTTCCTGCTCCATCCCTGCACGTGCTTATTTTAGATGGGCGTATCGCTTCCTTCCCTTGCGTGGTTGAAGGCTACCAAATGAGGGTCTCGACATAGACTGCCAAAGCCCTCTTTTTAGTAGACTATGCGTCCGAGTTCCCCTTCCCTGTCGGGACGGTCCTGACCTTGCCGATCAAGAATGGGAAGATGCTCGACAACTATGGCCCTTACTTTCCCATCAGTCGTCATGCCTTGCTCGTGGGATTCCGGTTGCCTCTTGCTCCGTTCATCCTTGACATTCTTGAAGAGCTTCTCCCTAGCCCCTCACAAGTTCACCCTAACTTCTGGAGGCATATGACTGCCTTTCAACTCCGATGCCAAGAGATCGGATATGCCCCCTCTGCCCATCTCTTCCGAGCCTTATACAAGCCTAACAACTACCCTTGGGGACTCATCACATGCACCTGCATGTACAACCCCGTGCAATATAAGATGCCAGGTAGTGAGACCGGATGGACTCGCCGATGGATTTTGATCAAACCCCCCCGAGAACATAGGGTGAACCACCACGTCCGTGTATCCAGGGTCGCCGAGTGGGAGACCATGTACTCGGACGAGCAACTCCAGAGAGTCAGAGAGGATTTTTGCGCGTTTTGCAAACTTAGTCCCAACAGATACAATGACATAGTGACCATTGATCTTTTGGCCCGTCAAGGGCTCAACTTGATCCCCCCTCCTCGTAGTAGGGACACCTTATATTAATACTAACTCTTGTGTTTTCTATGCTTATTTGTTATGTGCTTCTGACATGTTTTCTTGATACTGCAGATGCATCCTTTGATTTTGTGAACATCGAGGACGATGAGGACCACGTGGTGCCGCCACACCACCAAGCGTCCACATCATACAGACTTAACCCAATGCCGAGGAGGTCCGTCTCACACTGATATATGTCCTTCCTGAGGGTGACATTCCCCTCTCCAAGCATCTGAAGAAGAAACGAGCTCAGACTTCGAAGAACACTTCACACGCTCGTAAGAAGCGCATCGTCGAGGGGAGGGCAGCCAACCCATCGAGCTCGAGAGGGACGCCAACGAGCCCTACCCCCCTGAGTGTCGCCGAGGTCCCTTGGAGAAGAAGCTGTGGAGGTTTCCTATTGACCCCCGAGCTTTCCGACCAACTCCTCGGATGGGTCATCCCAATTCCTTCGCCCCTCCCATTATAAGGAACATGACCGAGGACGAGGCTGTTGTCGAGTCTCAGCTGGTGGCAGGGGTAAGTTTCCTTAATCTCCTTGGTCTATGTCTTCCTTCGAAGTTTTGCTAACACTCGTCTCCTCTTCAGGTTATCCACCTTGCCATGGCTGTCTTGGCTAAAAGCAACAACCGAGCTCAGTGAGCATCGGCCGAGCTGAGACAGAGCTATGAGGAGCTTGAAAGAACTGTCCAAGAGCTAAGGGAATCTGTGAACCGGGTTCAAGAAGAGGCGGCCAAGGAGAAGGCGGCCCTAAAAACTTCTCTAGAGGCCATGGAAAAACGTGTTAAAGAATTGGACCTCGAGCTGGCACTGGAGGCCCAGGTGAGGAAAAAGGAGGCCGAGGGGAAAAAGAAGGTGGAAAGCGAGCTTGAACAAATGGTGAGAGACCAGGAAAAGTTTCTTGAGCAAAGCCCGCCTGGAGGCTATTGAGCACTACACCTCTGGTCATCGCGAAGGAGCTCGGCAACGCTACCTTACGCCATATCATGTGAACGCCTTTTGTGAGGTAGCCAAATGCCAGGCGGCCGAGCAAGGTCTCCCGGACATCAAGATCGACAACTCAAAGCTGTATGGCTTCCCTCTGATTCCTACTGAGTACGTACCCCCCCCCCCTTGGAGCCTGTACAATGGATGATGATAGGACTCTTGAGGCGTGGAACGTTACTACCATCCCTCCGGCAAGTGATCCTACTGAAGGTCGTGAGAAGGAAATTCCGCACGGTGGGCGAGCCTTTGCGAGAGTTGCTCGTGCGATGAAAGCTGCAGAGAAGACCTCGGCGGCTCTTCCTCACCCCTCACCAGTACCACAACAGTGATAATGATGTTTATACATATTTTTTGCTCACCTGCGATGTAACTTTGCTTTTTCTATGGATCGTTTGTGAACCCATGTTTGATTGCTACTTTACTGTTTATTTTCTCTTATTTATTCTTGTCTTCCACAACCCGGCCTGCCACCCCCTGCCTTTTCGACCCTATATTGTATGCGAGGAAAGGTATTGCCCGAGGTTGTGGGTGTTAATAAGTAGATAAATAATCGGAAATAAGACATAATTTTGTGCATTTAATGAAACAATAAGATAACATGACAAATTGCCACACGATAACGTGGTCGAGTGTGGGTCGACATAAAAGATGTTCATATGACAAGTACATTGCATAAAGTAAAGTGCGTTGCAGGATCATATTCTCGGGCTACATCATTTCTATAAATATGCGCACTAGCCCTGCAACCCTTTGATATTGCTATTGAGTGCCTTGTTTTGTGGAAACTGCTTTCAATATGCATGATGTTGTTGTCCCTTATATGAATAACTGTTACTGGCTTGGGGTCGTCGTGCCCCAAGTACGCAGCCGTATATAGTAGTGGAGTCTGATCATCCCTTGTATAAGTAATCATGACTGGCTCGGGGTTGTCGTTCCCCAAGGACGCAAGCGAAAATTGAATCTAGTCATCCCTGCGAGGTTAGGGGTAAAAAATATATTAATGCTCGTCGAGTCATGATCGGGAGATCGTCAAGTCATGCTAGGGATTAACAAGTAGTTTAAGGTATTTACCTTGTATAAGTAATCAAGACTAGCTCGGGGTCGTCGTGCCCCAAGGACGCAGCCGGAAATTGAATCTAGTCATCCCTGCGAGGCAAGGGGTAAAAAATATATTAATGCTCGTCGAGTCATGATCGGGAGATCATCGAGTCATGCTCAGGATTAACAAGTAGGTGAAAGTATGTACCCTGTATAAGTAACTGTGACTGGATCGGGGTCGTCGTGCCCCAAAGACGCAGCCGGATATTGAATCTAGTCATCCCTGCGAGGCAAGGGCTAAAAAATATGTTAATGCTTTGTCGAGTCATGATCAGGAGAACATAGAATCATGCTCGAGAATAGCAATTAGGTTAAGGCATGTACCTTGTATAAGTAACCGTGACTGGCTCGGGGTCGCCGTGCCCTAAAGACGCAGTCGGATATTGAATCTAGTCATTCCTGCGAGGCAAGGGGTAAAAAATATGTTAATGCTTCGTCGAGTCATGATCAGGAGAACATCGAATCATGCTCGTGAATAGCAAGTAGGTTAAGGCATTTACCTTGTATAAGTAACCGTGACCGGCTCGGGGTCGTCGTGCCCCGCAGACGCAACCTGATATGGTGATTTACTATAGTCATCCCTGCGTAGAAAGGGGTAAAGTTGTGTTAATGATCGTCGAGGCATGCTCGGGACTAATGAACATCGAGCCACACTCGGGATTAATAAGTAATTTTAAGGTGAATACCTTATAAGTAATCGTGACTGGCTCGGGGTCGTCGTACCCCAAGGCGCAGCCGAATGTTAGTTGCCATTGTTCTGCGAGATATATATGATTATGTGTTAGACCTGTGACTTTATTCACGCCCTACTGTACATATGTTGTTTCATTTTCATACCTTATATGGTCGAGTGAGTATGGATCTCTCACTTGTACCGTGTTAGCTGTCAAGGCCTCGACGAGCCTTAACTTACTGCGTCACATATTATGCACGACTAGTGTTATTGTGTGCCTAATATATATAAGGCGGATATAGTATGCGTATCTACCCGAGTGCTGGAATATTAAATAGGTGTGAGTGAGATGTGTGTGTACCTTATTGGCAAGGTGTTTAGATGCTAAGGATAGTATTTGCGGAGTCGCATCACATTCCACGAGTTTGTGATGCGGTTCCCAGGACTATCCTTGAGCTTGTAAGCCCCTGGTGCTACCTCAGCCTCGACGATGTATGGCCCTTCTCAATTGGGGTCGAGCTTACCCCTTTTATCTTTCGCACCACCAAGTCTCCATTTGTGAACCCCCGAGGTTTAACCTTTTTGTTGTAGTACTTAGCTACGGCGGCCTTGTGGTTAGCCGCCAGTATGGTCGCTAGCTCACACGTTTCTTCTCGAAGTTGTAATTCATGCGCCATTTACTTGGGGTTCGCACCCTCGTCATACTGGATGATCCTATCCGTCGGGAATAGATGTTCAACGGGGACCACCACCTCGACTCCATACGCGAGTGCGAAGGGTGTCTCTCCTGTGGCTTTCTTGACAGTTGTTTGATTTGCCCATAGCACTAGAGGCAACTGCTCGGCCCATAGTCCTCGAGCACCATCTAGTCACTTCTTTAAATCCGTAACAGTTCTCTTATTTGCTGCCTCGACTTGCCCATTACAATGAGGGTGAGCGACCGAGGCAAACTTCAGCCTGATACCAAGATCCCTACACCAATCGAGCTTTGGTGTATTGAACTGTGGTCCTCTATCAGTCACAATATCTTACGGAAGCCTATACCGGCAGATGATGTTTTGCCACAAGAACTTTTGCACGGCTTGGATTGTCGTGCGAGCTAAAGGTACCTCCTCGATCCACCTCGTGAAATAATCGATTGCTACAATGATGAATTCCAGTTGCCCTGGTGCCTTCGGTGTAAATGGGCCTAACAAGTCTAAGCCCCACATGGCGAAAGGGCAAGGCCCCGACATTACTTGCATCACGACTCCTGGCTGGTGACATGCTGGAGCGTGTGCCTGACAGGCCTTGCACGATCCAGCGATGGCCATAGCGTCCTCGCGCATGGATAACCAGAAATGCCCATGGTGTAGTGCCTTGAAAACTAGGTGATCGCCAACCTGCATGTGTCCCACACAATCCTGCATGCAGCTCGACCAACATTTTGTTACCTTCTTCTTTTGACAAGCATCTCAGCTCCCGGGACATTATCCCTCGCTTGTATAGTTCACCTTGGCAAGTAAAGAACCGCAAGGCCTTGGTCTGAAGGCGCTTCCGTTCTCGCGGATCCTCTGGAATATTCTTTTCCGCAAGGTAATCGAGTATATGAGCTCTCTAGTCCTCGACGACGAGTTGATCAATGGCCATGAGCTCTAACTACTCGAAGATAGATTTAACGGAGGTGGTATTATACCAGATTGGTCGAGATTCCCCTCCTTCCATGCGTCGATTAACTTTGCTATAGACGCAAGTTTAGCTAGGCCATCAGCCTGCTCGTTCTTGTCGCGTGGGATGGCTGTAATGAGAAAATGCTTGAACAACCCACGCAAACGCGCCACTCGTGCCTGGTATTGTGGTAGGGTGCCCGTTCGCGCCTCGTACACCCCCTGAACCTGCTGGACGACCACCTCGTAATCGGAAAAACACTCTATTTCCTCTACCTGCTCTTCGATGGCGATCTCGAGCCCAATGACTAGCGCCTCGTATTCTGCCTCGTGGTCTAACTTGGGTAAAGTGTAGTTGATGGACGGACCCTGCACCCAAAATGGACGGACCCTGCACCCAAAATGTAAAGGTGTAAAAAAGTGTAATAGGATAAAAGGAAGCAAGAAAAAATGCATGTGGTCTAACTTGGCTAAAGTGTGGTTGATGGTTGTTTTCAACAATATTGGAACTTGTGCAGAATTATCATAAGTAGGAAGCATGTTAGGACAAGCTCTAGTCGCTTATTTAATCTTTCATTATTCACAATTATATGTCACTTGGATAGAGACATCTTCGGTATAGTTTGAGGATTTAGGTGATTGCATTCGCGTGGAGGTAAGCATAGTTCAAATCTTGGGGCAATACTTGATACCATTGTTAGAGTATAGTTAGTTAATAGCATTGTTTTAAAGTTTAGTTCTAGAGTTAGAATCTACGCTCATTGCTTTACAATTGTAGGTACCCGGAGTTTGAGTGCGGAGCAAATGACCACTACCGTCAATCCATCCATACCTGCTGCGTTGGTGTGGAGTTAGCAGCATCTTACTCGAGGACGAGCAAGGTTTAAGTGTGGGGGTTTGATAGGCAGCGCATAATAAATCATAATACGTGGCTGTTAGCTCCTATATCGAGGAATTTGGCATGTCTAGGGTGCATATTGTCATGATTCTGATGAAGTGAACCCGATACACTAAATACAAGGATTTGGAGCTTCCGAGGGAAAGACAACCAAAAGGGAGCAAGAAGGAATCACTGGTGCCAATGGCGCGACCGCAAAATGAAGACACACGACCACGCCTGGGCGCGATCGCGCCCCAATACGACGCGCCCGCGCCTGCCCTCGAGAGTCAAAGTTCGAGCCCGGCCCAGGACGCGACCGCACCGACACCCGCGCCCCCGACGAGCCGCGAATTCACCGAAACCCTACTCATTCCTTGTGCATTGCTTGGACTTTGGGATTTCTCCAATTGTATTCTATGGGCTAGGTTTGTTTAGTAGGTTAAGCATTTTCATTTCTTATAAATAGGGAGAGCTTTGCCTCCTCCCTAGCAATGAGCCAGGAGTAGTTTCCTAAGACTTTGTATGGTTGGTTCGATCCACTAGGCTGATTTAATGTGAGGTTTCTATCCTTGGTTCTTATTATAATATGTCTCTATTGCTCTATCCTCTTGATCGTATTATCAATTGAATTGAATTTCCATTCTAGATTGATCACAAAGGTTGTTTAGTTCAATTTAATATAGCTAGGGCATGATTTATCCTAGTTGGAGAACCTTGCCTACTTAGTAGCATGAATCACCACTTGGACTAGTTGGACTTGTTGGGATGCGGAGGTTAATGAGGTGTAAGCGTCAAGGGCAATACACTTTCCTATCTATTCTTGTACTTAATGCTGCCTAGGAGATAGTCTTGATAGTTTCAAGGCTATATTTGTAGGTAAGATGCTATTAGGGCTAGTTGACTTAATTAGCAATACTAGAACAAGGATTAGGGCAATTTAGAAAACATATAGGAGTTAGGAATAGAGATAGAATCCGAAGTAAGGAACCTAGGACCATTGAATCATGCTAGTAGGTTAGACCAACCATATGAAGTGTTCGTCCAATTTAATTAAAACAAACAAATTAGTTTTCCAAAATACCCCCAATTGTACTTTTCTTAGTTAGTCTTTTTAATACCCGTAACAATTGATTGCTTTCAGTTCTCTATGAGATTGGACCCCTAGTTGCCACTCTACTCTAGTAGAGAATTTGAAGGGATTATTTTGACCGGACAACCTAACGACACGTCCGTCACCTACGCTCACATCTCGCTTCCCTCATTTATTTCTCACTTCCTTCAATAACATCTTTTTTTCCGTGAATGTATTTCCTGTAATACCTGTGATGTGTCACTCAATTCACTTCCTTAGATGAGCGTTTGTCACAATCAAAACTCAAGGAACTCTAATACACCAGAAAGAAAGAGCTAGGGTACCGCGAAATTCAAAATCAATACTAAAATTCGAATAGCAAGGTAAACAACGGACAAAAAATCACCAGAAAGAGAGGGAGATTACTGAATAAGCAAAAAGGATATATTGATTTCAGTGACTTGATGATAGACAACGAGGTGAGTGGTTCTTGCAAGATCTGATCTCTGAAGCCAATACCAGGAGTTTAGAAGGAAAATAAGAGCGTATCCGTTGAAGTTCGGAGCATCGATGAAATCGGACTCCATATCCAGAATTAGAGTTGCTGGACGGTTGGTGACGACACTCGTGATCTGGAAGTTGTCGACCCCCACGACAACAATGAACTTTATTATTTATGTCAGGCCGTTTTAAGAACACGATTGTTGACTCAATTTTAACAGTGAATTCCCAATTCCAATAATGGGGTTCTGCCATGGCAAGGAGGGGAATACATAGCCGAAGAGTAGAAAGTGTGTTTAGTTCCATGTGTAAATTTGGCGCCAACAAGAAGTATATATGACAAAAAAAGGAAATTTTAGATTTAAACATTTTTTCTTTCAGGGTTGTGCGTAAATATAGAAATTTTTTATTTGTGGATTTATTATTTTCATTTTATTTCTTGGATTTCTAAATAAATTTAGATAGAATAGATTATTTAGGAAGAAAAAAATATACTTTTAACGTAAAGTTTAGCGTCACTTTATTTTCTTTTTTAGATACAATAAATTTAGATATATTTTTAGAGTTAGCGCCTCTTTATTTTATTTTGTAAGGTCAAGTTTTCTCTTTCTAACTCTACGAGTGGTATCAAATCAACACTTCTAACCACAACCATGAAACAAGAGAAGAAGATTGTTGATTATTTGACACGAGAGATGCAAATCTCCAACAAGATGAGAAGTAATGGATAAGCAATGCCAGATTCTAAGATTGTTGAAAAGAATTTTGAACCATGACATAAAAATTAGCCTATGTGGTGATTTCAACTGAAGAATCAAGAGACACATCAACCATGACCAATAATGAATCGCAAAGCCTTATTGAATGCACTGAATGTTAGAGATAGAGCCATAGAGGTCATCGCTCATCTAGAGGATGTACTGGCATGCAATTATACTGAAGTGAAATGCCTAACTATTACCAACGCCAAAACCGACTTCTCAAGTATATACAATTCAGAATTTTAGTTCAAGCTTCCCTCTAAAACCTATGAATCATGTACAAGGATTACCTAACACCATTACTGCAGCAGCACAAGTTCGTTTTCCATATAGGTGAAGAAATAACTCTCTTTGTTGTCTAAGAATCGAAACCCATACAATTTCATCCCCCTGGTGATCTTGAAAACAGAAATCACAACATAGTCATAGCAAATCGCAATCGAGCATAACATGTGGAACAATGGCCAGTTCAGCCGCAGTCCGAATCGGAAACCAGTTTCTGCCTCTAAACCTTCAACCTTATACTCCTGTACACAAGAAAAAATATCAGTGATTTATGAAAACTGTAATGTAAAACAAGTCTGAATAATGGTTTGACCTTTGCGGAATGATAATGGCTGCCTGATGGTGTAATCCAACGTATAGTCTCTCTGGTGATATGGAGTTGGACTGCAGAAACACTATGGTCATGTTCAGAATCAGCGAAATCCTGAATAAAATCTCTGAACTGTTTTGATCTCATGATTACCCTCACACATACATCATTGTTGCTCATATCTACAGCCGGTGTTTTGACAAATTGAGCATCCTCTAATGTGATGGAACGCATACTGTCTCCTAGAACAAGGAAGCAATAACAATCCGCGCAAGTTTTCAAGAATAACAAACTTCAGCACCGAAATTCGAATTTTACAATCAATTATGAAATTCGGAAAGCCTGTGATTTGGAAAACTGAGCATCCGTAACCTGATCAACTTCTTACCGAATTTTTGAAAAATTAAGCAATAACAATCAGCACAAGTGTTCAAGGTTTATCGAGATTTATCTCACGATAATGAGCAGGTCAACCGAAAGAAAGGCCTAAAAGTAATCACCGAAGAAATAATCGCCGGAAGAGAGTGAGATTACCAATGAGACAAGAAAGAATGTTTGATCCCGGCACCTTCATAATGTACAGCGGAGCGGACGGTTCTTTCAAGATCAAAGGACTGAGATGGTTATACCAGTTCTCTAGACGGAAGAGAAGAGAGTATCCATGGGAGTTCGAAGGAGGAACATTAAAATTGGACTTCATATCAAGAATTGCGCAGGCACCTTGGTTGGGGACGACAGCCAAGATCTGGATCTGGTTTTCCTCCCTCTCGATCAAAACCGCCCGTTCGGCCAACTTCATCATCTCCGTCAGGCTGTGTAATAACACGATCGCCGGCTGAATTTTCACAATCAACTTCCATTCCAGGAAATTGGGATTTTCCATGGTCACAGAGAGTAGAGGAGAAGAAAGTGTTTGTAGTTGCAGTGCGGATTTTGGCTCCAATTCTAAACTAGGGAGATATATAAATAGGCGCCAACAAATAAAAAAAAGAAAAGAAAAACTCTTTCATTCCAGCTGAAACTTAGGAACATATTTTTTTTATTTTCTACGGGTAAAGGTTTTAAAAAATCTAATGATCTCATTAAGTATGGATCACATTTCTAAAATGATCTTTTCAATAGGAAGTAAGAATAAATTCTAATTATTAATTTAAAAAATTTAAAATTAGGATTAAGTATGTTGTTAACCGTCAAACCTTTTGGTAAATGGTTAACGGTCAATGTCAGTCAACGCCTATCAACGTCGGTTGCCGACGGTCACTGCCGGTCAATGATTGGTGTCTTCCCATTAATGATATTTGTTCATTTCATAATGGGTACATTTGTGCTTGGTTTCTTAACTTTTCTGCATGGTTTCGTAGCATTTGTGCATGTTTTCTCTGAATTTGTGCATTTTTTTCTTAGCATTTGTGCATGGTTTTTAATATTTTTGTATGGTTTGTAGTATTTGTGCAAGGTTTCTTTGCATTTTTGGATGATTTCTTGACATTTGTTCACGGTTTTATAAGATTTATGTATGGTTTCATACATTTGTTCAACGTTTCTTAGCACTGGTGCATCGTTTCTTACCATTTGTGCACAGTTTTTGTTCATTTGTGCAAGGTTCTTAACATGTGTACATGGTTTCTTAATATTTGTGCATGGTTTTCTTAACATTTATGCATTCACTCTATCTGTACTTGGTTTCTTGGCAGGATGTTGTTCATATATTAGAAAACTGAGTGTGCCTAACTTGATAACTTTCTGATCGATTCCTAGAAATATTAAGCGATAACAATCAGCGCAAGTGTTCAAGGTTTATCGAGATTTAATTCACGATCATGAACAACAGATCTCAGCCGCGGAAATTTTGAAATCATCAATAGTCACCCGAAAGAAAGACCTAAAAACTAATCACCGAACAAATAATCATCGGGAAGAGAGTGAGATTACCAAAGACACAAGAAAGAATGTTTGATCCCGGCAAATTCATAAAGTACAGTGACTCGGACGGTTCTTGCAAGATCAAATGACTGAGATGGTGATACCAGTTCTGTATACGAAAGAGAAGAGAGTATCCATCGGAGTTCGAAGGATGAACGATTAAATTGGACTTCATATCAAGAATTGCGCAGGTACCTTGGTTGGGGCTGACAACCAAGATCTGAATCTTGTTTTCCTCTCTCTCAATCAAAACCGTCCGTTTGGCCAACTTCATCATCTTTTTCAAGCTGTATAATAACACGACCGCCGGATAAATTTTCACAACCAATTTTCAATCCACGTCAGGTTGTATAATAACACGACTGCCGACTGAATTTTCACAACCAATTTTCAATCCAGGAAACTGGAATTTTCCATGGTGACAGATAATAGAGGAGAAGAAAGTGTTTGTAGTTGCAAGGACGATTTTGGCTCCAATTCTAAACTAAGGAGATATGTTAATATGCGCCAATAGATAAAATAAGAAAAACGAAACACTTTCATGGGAGTTGAAACTTGGAACATATTTTATTTTATTTTCTAGGGGTAAAGGTTTTTTTTAATAAATTTTGTTTTCTGGTCAAAGAAACATTAGCAGAAGACTGATCAATGACATGTCATAAACATTAGCGTTGATATTAAATCAAAATTGCGTAACAATAAATCACACTATCTTTTAAATAGAGTTTAATAAAAAAAAACGATCTACATAAATTTATTATCTTTTGAAGCCGGATTTTACGGGTAGACAACACCCCTCGTGTAGGACTGGTTGTACTGTTCAAGTTTGTAATATTATGGGGCTACCTCTTGTAGTTCTCCAAAAACAATGATCAGGTGTTGCTCACAAATGATCCCACCTTGTACCCGCGCGGTCAAGAGGAGGGTGTCCTCTGAATTTGACTCTTCGACGATCAAGTCAGTAAAGTACTCGTGTAAAGGGTGATTTATGTGAGTAAAGTTTGAAAATTAAAGAGGAGAAAGAGGAGTGTGAGGAAGCTTAGCATGAGACTTAGCTTGTTCGTGAACCTTGGATCTGACTCCGGGTTAGTTTGATCAGTAGAGTTGAATCAGTGGGAGAAAGAGAGCTCTCAATTGCGAGAAATAGCAAATGAACTGTGTTTCTACCTTTGTACTTCCTTCATCACCTCTATTTATAGTAGCAATTATGATTCCCATCTATCAGCCAATCATATGCATCTATTTTAAATGGATCAGTTTCCTTGTGCGCCAAATCTTTAATTGGGTTTTTATAGGCCCTTTTTACGAATTTGGTCCAACATCCATCCGCACAAACATTCATTCGCGAATACTGACGAGCCATAAAACGTGTGTCGTTATGCTCAATTAAACTTAAATTACCTATCAAACTACTTTAACTAATAGAGTGGTAAGAAAGGGTCGATCCCATAGGGAGTCCTGAATTCAGTTCTTATGTAGTTAAAATACGATTAAAAGTAACCCAAGGGGGGGAGGGGGTTGTATGAACTATTCTAACTAATGAATTCAAGCAAATAATATTAGGCAAATTCAATTTTTTCAATAGGCATCCGCAAAATAGATTAGTAGGATGATCATTGAAAAATATTAATCCTAAGTTCAACAATTCATATGGTTGTCCTAATCCTTGTTCTTATATATATTAGTCCAACTAGTCCTAATAGCCCTTACTAAGCTACAATCCTGAAACTATAAGGATTTAATAACCTAGCAACAATGAACTCAGAAATAGATAGGTGCATGCAATACCATAGATTGAAGGTCAATATTTTACATGCAACTAACTCTCTCTACAATCACAAGTTCAATTAGATCATGGAATTTCTTTGCTACCTAATGATAAGACTCTCCACTCGGACAAGTCAGACTTAGCAGTATGAATCAATCTAATCAACCTAGGAGGCCAATCCAGACAGATAAATCCAATTTAATAAAAATTTAATGCAAGAGAGATGAAACAACTTAAATTCTGAATTAGAACAAAGGTAGAAGTCTTACAACCACGCTAATCTGAAGGTTTCAGCGATTGAACAAAATGAAAGGAGACTAGTGATGCATAGTTCTCCCAAATAAGTAAAAAAATGTCAAATTACCTAAGATGGAAATGGAGGCACTTCTAAACCCTACTTA
>NW_027367506.1:0-57455 GCF_046119375.1 Phyllobates terribilis | reverse complement strand
TGGCAAAAATCAATGAATATTGTAAATGCACAAACAGTAATTTCTCCGCATTGCAAGGTGCAATTCTGAAATTTTTTGCTTTTTCCTGCTCCTCTTAGCATGATAAACAAGATTCAAAGAGAGTGAGATGCCAGCTCCTTTCATTCAGTCAGTAGCTTCAAACATTTCTGGTATATGAATAACATGATGTTTTTCAATGGCAAAAATCAATGAATATTGTAAATGCACAAACAGTAATTTCTCCGCATTGCAAGGTGCAATTCTGAAATTTTTTGCTTTTTCCTGCTCCTCTTAGCATGATAAAGAAGATTCAAAGAGAGTGAGATGCCAGCTCCTTTCATTCAGTCAGTAGCTTCAATCATTTCTGGACGTTTTTCAATGGCAAAAATCATTGAATAATGTAAATGCACAAACAGTAATTTCTCCGCATTGCAAGGTGCAATTCTGAAATTTTTTGCTTTTTCCTGCTCCTCTAAGCATGATAAAGAAGATTCAAAGAGAGTGAGATGCCAGCTCCTTTCATTCAGTCAGCAGCTTCAATCATTTCTGGACGTTTTTCAATGGCAAAAATCAATGAATATTGTAAATGCACAAACAGTAATTTCTCCGCATTGCAAGGTGCAATTCTGAAATTTTTTGCTTTTTCCTGCTCCTCTTAGCATGATAAAGAAGATTCAAAGAGAGTGAGATGCCAGCTCCTTTCATTCAGTCAGTAGCTTCAATCATTTCTGGAACGTTTTTCAATGGCAAAAATCAATGAATATTGTAAATGCACAAACAGTAATTTCTCCGCATTGCAAGGTGCAATTCTGAAATTTTTTGCTTTTTCCTGCTCCTCTTAGCATGATAAAGAAGATTCAAAGAGAGTGAGATGCCAGCTCCTTTCATTCAGTCAGTAGCTTCAAACATTTCTGGTATATGAATACATGATGTTTTTCAATGGCAAAAATCAATGAATATTGTAAATGCACAAACAGTAATTTCTCCGCATTGCAAGGTGCAATTCTGAAATTTTTTGCTTTTTCCTGCTCCTCTTAGCATGATAAAGAAGATTCAAAGAGAGTGAGATGCCAGCTCCTTTCATTCAGTCAGTAGCTTCAATCATTTCTGGACGTTTTTCAATGGCAAAAATCATTGAATATTGTAAATGCACAAACAGTAATTTCTCCGCATTGCAAGGTGCAATTCTGAAATTTTTGCTTTTTCCTGCTCCTCTTAGCATGATAAAGAAGATTCAAAGAGAGTGAGATGCCAGCTCCTTTCATTCAGTCAGTAGCTTCAATCATTTCTGGTATATGAATAACATGATGTTTTTCAATGGCAAAAATCAATGAATATTGTAAATGCACAAACAGTAATTTCTCCGCATTGCAAGGTGCAATTCTGAAATTTTTTGCTTTTTCCTGCTCCTCTTAGCATGATAAACAAGATTCAAAGAGAGTGAGATGCCAGCTCCTTTCATTCAGTCAGTAGCTTCTATCATTTCTGGACGTTTTTCAATGGCAAAAATCAATGAATATTGTAAATGCACAAACAGTAATTTCTCCGCATTGCAAGGTGCAATTCTGAAATTTTTTGCTTTTTCCTGCTCCTCTTAGCATGATAAAGAAGATTCAAAGAGAGTGAGATGCCAGCTCCTTTCATTCAGTCAGTAGCTTCAAACATTTCTGGTATATGAATAACATGATGTTTTTCAATGGCAAAAATCAATGAATATTGTAAATGCACAAACAGTAATTTCTCCGCATTGCAAGGTGCAATTCTGAAATTTTTTGCTTTTTCCTGCTCCTCTTAGCATGATAAAGATTCAAAGAGAGTGAGATGCCAGCTCCTTTCATTCAGTCAGTAGCTTCAATCATTTCTGGACGTTTTTCAATGGCAAAAATCAATGAATATTGTAAATGCACAAACAGTAATTTCTCCGCATTGCAAGGTGCAATTCTGAAATTTTTTGCTTTTTCCTGCTCCTCTTAGCATGATAAACAAGATTCAAAGAGAGTGAGATGCCAGCTCCTTTCATTCAGTCAGTAGCTTCAATCATTTCTGGACGTTTTTCAATGGCAAAAATCAATGAATATTGTAAATGCACAAACAGTAATTTCTCCGCATTGCAAGGTGCAATTCTGAAATTTTTTGCTTTTTCCTGCTCCTCTTAGCATGATAAAGAAGATTCAAAGAGAGTGAGATGCCAGCTCCTTTCATTCAGTCAGTAGCTTCAAACATTTCTGGTATATGAATAACATGATGTTTTTCAATGGCAAAAATCAATGAATATTGTAAATGCACAAACAGTAATTTCTCCGCATTGCAAGGTGCAATTCTGAAATTTTTTGCTTTTTCCTGCTCCTCTTAGCATGATAAAGAAGATTCAAAGAGAGTGAGATGCCAGCTCCTTTCATTCAGTCAGTAGCTTCAATCATTTCTGGTATATGAATAACATTTTTCAATGGCAAAAATCAATGAATATTGTAAATGCACAAACAGTAATTTCTCCGCATTGCAAGGTGCAATTCTGAAATTTTTTGCTTTTTCCTGCTCCTCTTAGCATGATAAAGAAGATTCAAAGAGAGTGAGATGCCAGCTCCTTTCATTCAGTCAGTAGCTTCAATCATTTCTGGACGTTTTTCAATGGCAAAAATCAATGAATATTGTAAATGCACAAAGAGTAATTTCTCCGCATTGCAAGGTGCAATTCTGAAATTTTTTGCTTTTTCCTGCTCCTCTTAGCATGATAAAGAAGATTCAAAGAGAGTGAGATGCCAGCTCCTTTCATTCAGTCAGTAGCTTCAAACATTTCTGGTATATGAATAACATGATGTTTTTCAATGGCAAAAATCAATGAATATTGTAAATGCACAAACAGTAATTTCTCCGCATTGCAAGGTGCAATTCTGAAATTTTTTGCTTTTTCCTGCTCCTCTTAGCATGATAAAGAAGATTCAAAGAGAGTGAGATGCCAGCTCCTTTCATTCAGTCAGTAGCTTCAATCATTTCTGGACGTTTTTCAATGGCAAAAATCATTGAATATTGTAAATGCACAAACAGTAATTTCTCCGCATTGCAAGGTGCAATTCTGAAATTTTTTGCTTTTTCCTGCTCCTCTTAGCATGATAAAGAAGATTCAAAGAGAGTGAGATGCCAGCTCCTTTCATTCAGTCAGTAGCTTCAATCATTTCTGGACGTTTTTCAATGGCAAAAATCATTGAATATTGTAAATGCACAAACAGTAATTTCTCCGCATTGCAAGGTGCAATTCTGAAATTTTTGCTTTTTTCTGCTCCTCTTAGCATGATAAAGAAGATTCAAAGAGAGTGAGATGCCAGCTCCTTTCATTCAGTCAGTAGCTTCAATCATTTCTGGTATATGAATAACATGATGTTTTTCAATGGCAAAAATCAATGAATATTGTAAATGCACAAACAGTAATTTCTCCGCATTGCAAGGTGCAATTCTGAAATTTTTTGCTTTTTCCTGCTCCTCTTAGCATGATAAACAAGATTCAAAGAGAGTGAGATGCCAGCTCCTTTCATTCAGTCAGTAGCTTCTATCATTTCTGGACGTTTTTCAATGGCAAAAATCAATGAATATTGTAAATGCACAAACAGTAATTTCTCCGCATTGCAAGGTGCAATTCTGAAATTTTTTGCTTTTTCCTGCTCCTCTTAGCATGATAAAGAAGATTCAAAGAGAGTGAGATGCCAGCTCCTTTCATTCAGTCAGTAGCTTCAAACATTTCTGGTATATGAATAACATGATGTTTTTCAATGGCAAAAATCAATGAATATTGTAAATGCACAAAGAGTAATTTCTCCGCATTGCAAGGTGCAATTCTGAAATTTTTTGCTTTTTCCTGCTCCTCTTAGCATGATAAAGAAGATTCAAAGAGAGTGAGATGCCAGCTCCTTTCATTCAGTCAGTAGCTTCAATCATTTCTGGACGTTTTTCAATGGCAAAAATCAATGAATATTGTAAATGCACAAACAGTAATTTCTCCGCATTGCAAGGTGCAATTCTGAAATTTTTTGCTTTTTCCTGCTCCTCTTAGCATGATAAACAAGATTCAAAGAGAGTGAGATGCCAGCTCCTTTCATTCAGTCAGTAGCTTCAATCATTTCTGGACGTTTTTCAATGGCAAAAATCAATGAATATTGTAAATGCACAAACAGTAATTTCTCCGCATTGCAAGGTGCAATTCTGAAATTTTTTGCTTTTTCCTGCTCCTCTTAGCATGATAAAGAAGATTCAAAGAGAGTGAGATGCCAGCTCCTTTCATTCAGTCAGTAGCTTCAAACATTTCTGGTATATGAATAACATGATGTTTTTCAATGGCAAAAATCAATGAATATTGTAAATGCACAAACAGTAATTTCTCCGCATTGCAAGGTGCAATTCTGAAATTTTTTGCTTTTTCCTGCTCCTCTTAGCATGATAAAGAAGATTCAAAGAGAGTGAGATGCCAGCTCCTTTCATTCAGTCAGTAGCTTCAATCATTTCTGGACATTTTTCAATGGCAAAAATCAATGAATATTGTAAATGCACAAACAGTAATTTCTCCGCATTGCAAGGTGCAATTCTGAAATTTTTTGCTTTTTCCTGCTCCTCTTAGCATGATAAAGAAGATTCAAAGAGAGTGAGATGCCAGCTCCTTTCATTCAGTCAGTAGCTTCAATCATTTCTGGACGTTTTTCAATGGCAAAAATCAATGAATATTGTAAATGCACAAAGAGTAATTTCTCCGCATTGCAAGGTGCAATTCTGAAATTTTTTGCTTTTTCCTGCTCCTCTTAGCATGATAAAGAAGATTCAAAGAGAGTGAGATGCCAGCTCCTTTCATTCAGTCAGTAGCTTCAAACATTTCTGGTATATGAATAACATGATGTTTTTCAATGGCAAAAATCAATGAATATTGTAAATGCACAAACAGTAATTTCTCCGCATTGCAAGGTGCAATTCTGAAATTTTTTGCTTTTTCCTGCTCCTCTTAGCATGATAAAGAAGATTCAAAGAGAGTGAGATGCCAGCTCCTTTCATTCAGTCAGTAGCTTCAATCATTTCTGGACGTTTTTCAATGGCAAAAATCATTGAATATTGTAAATGCACAAACAGTAATTTCTCCGCATTGCAAGGTGCAATTCTGAAATTTTTTGCTTTTTCCTGCTCCTCTTAGCATGATAAAGAAGATTCAAAGAGAGTGAGATGCCAGCTCCTTTCATTCAGTCAGTAGCTTCAATCATTTCTGGACGTTTTTCAATGGCAAAAATCATTGAATATTGTAAATGCACAAACAGTAATTTCTCCGCATTGCAAGGTGCAATTCTGAAATTTTTTGCTTTTTTCTGCTCCTCTTAGCATGATAAAGAAGATTCAAAGAGAGTGAGATGCCAGCTCCTTTCATTCAGTCAGTAGCTTCAATCATTTCTGGTATATGAATAACATGATGTTTTTCAATGGCAAAAATCAATGAATATTGTAAATGCACAAACAGTAATTTCTCCGCATTGCAAGGTGCAATTCTGAAATTTTTTGCTTTTTCCTGCTCCTCTTAGCATGATAAACAAGATTCAAAGAGAGTGAGATGCCAGCTCCTTTCATTCAGTCAGTAGCTTCTATCATTTCTGGACGTTTTTCAATGGCAAAAATCAATGAATATTGTAAATGCACAAACAGTAATTTCTCCGCATTGCAAGGTGCAATTCTGAAATTTTTTGCTTTTTCCTGCTCCTCTTAGCATGATAAAGAAGATTCAAAGAGAGTGAGATGCCAGCTCCTTTCATTCAGTCAGTAGCTTCAAACATTTCTGGTATATGAATAACATGATGTTTTTCAATGGCAAAAATCAATGAATATTGTAAATGCACAAAGAGTAATTTCTCCGCATTGCAAGGTGCAATTCTGAAATTTTTTGCTTTTTCCTGCTCCTCTTAGCATGATAAAGAAGATTCAAAGAGAGTGAGATGCCAGCTCCTTTCATTCAGTCAGTAGCTTCAATCATTTCTGGACGTTTTTCAATGGCAAAAATCAATGAATATTGTAAATGCACAAACAGTAATTTCTCCGCATTGCAAGGTGCAATTCTGAAATTTATTGCTTTTTCCTGCTCCTCTTAGCATGATAAAGAAGATTCAAAGAGAGTGAGATGCCAGCTCCTTTCATTCAGTCAGTAGCTTCAAACATTTCTGGTATATGAATAACATGATGTTTTTCAATGGCAAAAATCAATGAATATTGTAAATGCACAAACAGTAATTTCTCCGCATTGCAAGGTGCAATTCTGAAATTTTTTGCTTTTTCCTGCTCCTCTTAGCATGATAAAGAAGATTCAAAGAGAGTGAGATGCCAGCTCCTTTCATTCAGTCAGTAGCTTCTATCATTTCTGGACGTTTTTCAATGGCAAAAATCAATGAATATTGTAAATGCACAAACAGTAATTTCTCCGCATTGCAAGGTGCAATTCTGAAATTTTTTGCTTTTTCCTGCTCCTCTTAGCATGATAAAGAAGATTCAAAGAGAGTGAGATGCCAGCTCCTTTCATTCAGTCAGTAGCTTCAAACATTTCTGGTATATGAATAACATGATGTTTTTCAATGGCAAAAATCAATGAATATTGTAAATGCACAAAGAGTAATTTCTCCGCATTGCAAGGTGCAATTCTGAAATTTTTTGCTTTTTCCTGCTCCTCTTAGCATGATAAAGAAGATTCAAAGAGAGTGAGATGCCAGCTCCTTTCATTCAGTCAGTAGCTTCAATCATTTCTGGACGTTTTTCAATGGCAAAAATCAATGAATATTGTAAATGCACAAACAGTAATTTCGCCGCATTGCAAGGTGCAATTCTGAAATTTTTTGCTTTTTCCTGCTCCTCTTAGCATGATAAAGAAGATTCAAAGAGAGTGAGATGCCAGCTCCTTTCATTCAGTCAGTAGCTTCAAACATTTCTGGTATATGAATAACATGATGTTTTTCAATGGCAAAAATCAATGAATATTGTAAATGCACAAACAGTAATTTCTCCGCATTGCAAGGTGCAATTCTGAAATTTTTTGCTTTTTCCTGCTCCTCTTAGCATGATAAAGAAGATTCAAAGAGAGTGAGATGCCAGCTCCTTTCATTCAGTCAGTAGCTTCAATCATTTCTGGTATATGAATAACATGATGTTTTTCAATGGCAAAAATCAATGAATATTGTAAATGCACAAACAGTAATTTCTCCGCATTGCAAGGTGCAATTCTGAAATTTTTTGCTTTTTCCTGCTCCTCTTAGCATGATAAACAAGATTCAAAGAGAGTGAGATGCCAGCTCCTTTCATTCAGTCAGTAGCTTCTATCATTTCTGGACGTTTTTCAATGGCAAAAATCAATGAATATTGTAAATGCACAAACAGTAATTTCTCCGCATTGCAAGGTGCAATTCTGAAATTTTTTGCTTTTTCCTGCTCCTCTTAGCATGATAAAGAAGATTCAAAGAGAGTGAGATGCCAGCTCCTTTCATTCAGTCAGTAGCTTCAAACATTTCTGGTATATGAATAACATGATGTTTTTCAATGGCAAAAATCAATGAATATTGTAAATGCACAAACAGTAATTTCTCCGCATTGCAAGGTGCAATTCTGAAATTTTTTGCTTTTTCCTGCTCCTCTTAGCATGATAAAGATTCAAAGAGAGTGAGATGCCAGCTCCTTTCATTCAGTCAGTAGCTTCAATCATTTCTGGACGTTTTTCAATGGCAAAAATCAATGAATATTGTAAATGCACAAACAGTAATTTCTCCGCATTGCAAGGTGCAATTCTGAAATTTTTTGCTTTTTCCTGCTCCTCTTAGCATGATAAACAAGATTCAAAGAGAGTGAGATGCCAGCTCCTTTCATTCAGTCAGTAGCTTCAATCATTTCTGGACGTTTTTCAATGGCAAAAATCAATGAATATTGTAAATGCACAAACAGTAATTTCTCCGCATTGCAAGGTGCAATTCTGAAATTTTTTGCTTTTTCCTGCTCCTCTTAGCATGATAAAGAAGATTCAAAGAGAGTGAGATGCCAGCTCCTTTCATTCAGTCAGTAGCTTCAAACATTTCTGGTATATGAATAACATGATGTTTTTCAATGGCAAAAATCAATGAATATTGTAAATGCACAAACAGTAATTTCTCCGCATTGCAAGGTGCAATTCTGAAATTTTTTGCTTTTTCCTGCTCCTCTTAGCATGATAAAGAAGATTCAAAGAGAGTGAGATGCCAGCTCCTTTCATTCAGTCAGTAGCTTCAATCATTTCTGGACATTTTTCAATGGCAAAAATCAATGAATATTGTAAATGCACAAACAGTAATTTCTCCGCATTGCAAGGTGCAATTCTGAAATTTTTTGCTTTTTCCTGCTCCTCTTAGCATGATAAAGAAGATTCAAAGAGAGTGAGATGCCAGCTCCTTTCATTCAGTCAGTAGCTTCAATCATTTCTGGACGTTTTTCAATGGCAAAAATCAATGAATATTGTAAATGCACAAAGAGTAATTTCTCCGCATTGCAAGGTGCAATTCTGAAATTTTTTGCTTTTTCCTGCTCCTCTTAGCATGATAAAGAAGATTCAAAGAGAGTGAGATGCCAGCTCCTTTCATTCAGTCAGTAGCTTCAAACATTTCTGGTATATGAATAACATGATGTTTTTCAATGGCAAAAATCAATGAATATTGTAAATGCACAAACAGTAATTTCTCCGCATTGCAAGGTGCAATTCTGAAATTTTTTGCTTTTTCCTGCTCCTCTTAGCATGATAAAGAAGATTCAAAGAGAGTGAGATGCCAGCTCCTTTCATTCAGTCAGTAGCTTCAATCATTTCTGGACGTTTTTCAATGGCAAAAATCATTGAATATTGTAAATGCACAAACAGTAATTTCTCCGCATTGCAAGGTGCAATTCTGAAATTTTTTGCTTTTTCCTGCTCCTCTTAGCATGATAAAGAAGATTCAAAGAGAGTGAGATGCCAGCTCCTTTCATTCAGTCAGTAGCTTCAATCATTTCTGGACGTTTTTCAATGGCAAAAATCATTGAATATTGTAAATGCACAAACAGTAATTTCTCCGCATTGCAAGGTGCAATTCTGAAATTTTTTGCTTTTTTCTGCTCCTCTTAGCATGATAAAGAAGATTCAAAGAGAGTGAGATGCCAGCTCCTTTCATTCAGTCAGTAGCTTCAATCATTTCTGGTATATGAATAACATGATGTTTTTCAATGGCAAAAATCAATGAATATTGTAAATGCACAAACAGTAATTTCTCCGCATTGCAAGGTGCAATTCTGAAATTTTTTGCTTTTTCCTGCTCCTCTTAGCATGATAAACAAGATTCAAAGAGAGTGAGATGCCAGCTCCTTTCATTCAGTCAGTAGCTTCTATCATTTCTGGACGTTTTTCAATGGCAAAAATCAATGAATATTGTAAATGCACAAACAGTAATTTCTCCGCATTGCAAGGTGCAATTCTGAAATTTTTTGCTTTTTCCTGCTCCTCTTAGCATGATAAAGAAGATTCAAAGAGAGTGAGATGCCAGCTCCTTTCATTCAGTCAGTAGCTTCAAACATTTCTGGTATATGAATAACATGATGTTTTTCAATGGCAAAAATCAATGAATATTGTAAATGCACAAAGAGTAATTTCTCCGCATTGCAAGGTGCAATTCTGAAATTTTTTGCTTTTTCCTGCTCCTCTTAGCATGATAAAGAAGATTCAAAGAGAGTGAGATGCCAGCTCCTTTCATTCAGTCAGTAGCTTCAATCATTTCTGGACGTTTTTCAATGGCAAAAATCAATGAATATTGTAAATGCACAAACAGTAATTTCTCCGCATTGCAAGGTGCAATTCTGAAATTTTTTGCTTTTTCCTGCTCCTCTTAGCATGATAAACAAGATTCAAAGAGAGTGAGATGCCAGCTCCTTTCATTCAGTCAGTAGCTTCAATCATTTCTGGACGTTTTTCAATGGCAAAAATCAATGAATATTGTAAATGCACAAACAGTAATTTCTCCGCATTGCAAGGTGCAATTCTGAAATTTTTTGCTTTTTCCTGCTCCTCTTAGCATGATAAAGAAGATTCAAAGAGAGTGAGATGCCAGCTCCTTTCATTCAGTCAGTAGCTTCAAACATTTCTGGTATATGAATAACATGATGTTTTTCAATGGCAAAAATCAATGAATATTGTAAATGCACAAACAGTAATTTCTCCGCATTGCAAGGTGCAATTCTGAAATTTTTTGCTTTTTCCTGCTCCTCTTAGCATGATAAAGAAGATTCAAAGAGAGTGAGATGCCAGCTCCTTTCATTCAGTCAGTAGCTTCAATCATTTCTGGACATTTTTCAATGGCAAAAATCAATGAATATTGTAAATGCACAAACAGTAATTTCTCCGCATTGCAAGGTGCAATTCTGAAATTTTTTGCTTTTTCCTGCTCCTCTTAGCATGATAAAGAAGATTCAAAGAGAGTGAGATGCCAGCTCCTTTCATTCAGTCAGTAGCTTCAATCATTTCTGGACGTTTTTCAATGGCAAAAATCAATGAATATTGTAAATGCACAAAGAGTAATTTCTCCGCATTGCAAGGTGCAATTCTGAAATTTTTTGCTTTTTCCTGCTCCTCTTAGCATGATAAAGAAGATTCAAAGAGAGTGAGATGCCAGCTCCTTTCATTCAGTCAGTAGCTTCAAACATTTCTGGTATATGAATAACATGATGTTTTTCAATGGCAAAAATCAATGAATATTGTAAATGCACAAACAGTAATTTCTCCGCATTGCAAGGTGCAATTCTGAAATTTTTTGCTTTTTCCTGCTCCTCTTAGCATGATAAAGAAGATTCAAAGAGAGTGAGATGCCAGCTCCTTTCATTCAGTCAGTAGCTTCAATCATTTCTGGACGTTTTTCAATGGCAAAAATCATTGAATATTGTAAATGCACAAACAGTAATTTCTCCGCATTGCAAGGTGCAATTCTGAAATTTTTTGCTTTTTCCTGCTCCTCTTAGCATGATAAAGAAGATTCAAAGAGAGTGAGATGCCAGCTCCTTTCATTCAGTCAGTAGCTTCAATCATTTCTGGACGTTTTTCAATGGCAAAAATCAATGAATATTGTAAATGCACAAACAGTAATTTCTCCGCATTGCAAGGTGCAATTCTGAAATTTTTTGCTTTTTCCTGCTCCTCTTAGCATGATAAAGAAGATTCAAAGAGAGTGAGATGCCAGCTCCTTTCATTCAGTCAGTAGCTTCAAACATTTCTGGTATATGAATAACATGATGTTTTTCAATGGCAAAAATCAATGAATATTGTAAATGCACAAACAGTAATTTCTCCGCATTGCAAGGTGCAATTCTGAAATTTTTTGCTTTTTCCTGCTCCTCTTAGCATGATAAAGAAGATTCAAAGAGAGTGAGATGCCAGCTCCTTTCATTCAGTCAGTAGCTTCAATCATTTCTGGACGTTTTTCAATGGCAAAAATCATTGAATATTGTAAATGCACAAACAGTAATTTCTCCGCATTGCAAGGTGCAATTCTGAAATTTTTTGCTTTTTCCTGCTCCTCTTAGCATGATAAAGAAGATTCAAAGAGAGTGAGATGCCAGCTCCTTTCATTCAGTCAGTAGCTTCAATCATTTCTGGTATATGAATAACATGATGTTTTTCAATGGCAAAAATCAATGAATATTGTAAATGCACAAACAGTAATTTCTCCGCATTGCAAGGTGCAATTCTGAAATTTTTTGCTTTTTCCTGCTCCTCTTAGCATGATAAACAAGATTCAAAGAGAGTGAGATGCCAGCTCCTTTCATTCAGTCAGTAGCTTCTATCATTTCTGGACGTTTTTCAATGGCAAAAATCAATGAATATTGTAAATGCACAAACAGTAATTTCTCCGCATTGCAAGGTGCAATTCTGAAATTTTTTGCTTTTTCCTGCTCCTCTTAGCATGATAAAGAAGATTCAAAGAGAGTGAGATGCCAGCTCCTTTCATTCAGTCAGTAGCTTCAAACATTTCTGGTATATGAATAACATGATGTTTTTCAATGGCAAAAATCAATGAATATTGTAAATGCACAAACAGTAATTTCTCCGCATTGCAAGGTGCAATTCTGAAATTTTTTGCTTTTTCCTGCTCCTCTTAGCATGATAAAGATTCAAAGAGAGTGAGATGCCAGCTCCTTTCATTCAGTCAGTAGCTTCAATCATTTCTGGACGTTTTTCAATGGCAAAAATCAATGAATATTGTAAATGCACAAACAGTAATTTCTCCGCATTGCAAGGTGCAATTCTGAAATTTTTTGCTTTTTCCTGCTCCTCTTAGCATGATAAACAAGATTCAAAGAGAGTGAGATGCCAGCTCCTTTCATTCAGTCAGTAGCTTCAATCATTTCTGGACGTTTTTCAATGGCAAAAATCAATGAATATTGTAAATGCACAAACAGTAATTTCTCCGCATTGCAAGGTGCAATTCTGAAATTTTTTGCTTTTTCCTGCTCCTCTTAGCATGATAAAGAAGATTCAAAGAGAGTGAGATGCCAGCTCCTTTCATTCAGTCAGTAGCTTCAAACATTTCTGGTATATGAATAACATGATGTTTTTCAATGGCAAAAATCAATGAATATTGTAAATGCACAAACAGTAATTTCTCCGCATTGCAAGGTGCAATTCTGAAATTTTTTGCTTTTTCCTGCTCCTCTTAGCATGATAAAGAAGATTCAAAGAGAGTGAGATGCCAGCTCCTTTCATTCAGTCAGTAGCTTCAATCATTTCTGGACATTTTTCAATGGCAAAAATCAATGAATATTGTAAATGCACAAACAGTAATTTCTCCGCATTGCAAGGTGCAATTCTGAAATTTTTTGCTTTTTCCTGCTCCTCTTAGCATGATAAAGAAGATTCAAAGAGAGTGAGATGCCAGCTCCTTTCATTCAGTCAGTAGCTTCAATCATTTCTGGACGTTTTTCAATGGCAAAAATCAATGAATATTGTAAATGCACAAAGAGTAATTTCTCCGCATTGCAAGGTGCAATTCTGAAATTTTTTGCTTTTTCCTGCTCCTCTTAGCATGATAAAGAAGATTCAAAGAGAGTGAGATGCCAGCTCCTTTCATTCAGTCAGTAGCTTCAAACATTTCTGGTATATGAATAACATGATGTTTTTCAATGGCAAAAATCAATGAATATTGTAAATGCACAAACAGTAATTTCTCCGCATTGCAAGGTGCAATTCTGAAATTTTTTGCTTTTTCCTGCTCCTCTTAGCATGATAAAGAAGATTCAAAGAGAGTGAGATGCCAGCTCCTTTCATTCAGTCAGTAGCTTCAATCATTTCTGGACGTTTTTCAATGGCAAAAATCATTGAATATTGTAAATGCACAAACAGTAATTTCTCCGCATTGCAAGGTGCAATTCTGAAATTTTTTGCTTTTTCCTGCTCCTCTTAGCATGATAAAGAAGATTCAAAGAGAGTGAGATGCCAGCTCCTTTCATTCAGTCAGTAGCTTCAATCATTTCTGGACGTTTTTCAATGGCAAAAATCATTGAATATTGTAAATGCACAAACAGTAATTTCTCCGCATTGCAAGGTGCAATTCTGAAATTTTTTGCTTTTTTCTGCTCCTCTTAGCATGATAAAGAAGATTCAAAGAGAGTGAGATGCCAGCTCCTTTCATTCAGTCAGTAGCTTCAATCATTTCTGGTATATGAATAACATGATGTTTTTCAATGGCAAAAATCAATGAATATTGTAAATGCACAAACAGTAATTTCTCCGCATTGCAAGGTGCAATTCTGAAATTTTTTGCTTTTTCCTGCTCCTCTTAGCATGATAAACAAGATTCAAAGAGAGTGAGATGCCAGCTCCTTTCATTCAGTCAGTAGCTTCTATCATTTCTGGACGTTTTTCAATGGCAAAAATCAATGAATATTGTAAATGCACAAACAGTAATTTCTCCGCATTGCAAGGTGCAATTCTGAAATTTTTTGCTTTTTCCTGCTCCTCTTAGCATGATAAAGAAGATTCAAAGAGAGTGAGATGCCAGCTCCTTTCATTCAGTCAGTAGCTTCAAACATTTCTGGTATATGAATAACATGATGTTTTTCAATGGCAAAAATCAATGAATATTGTAAATGCACAAAGAGTAATTTCTCCGCATTGCAAGGTGCAATTCTGAAATTTTTTGCTTTTTCCTGCTCCTCTTAGCATGATAAAGAAGATTCAAAGAGAGTGAGATGCCAGCTCCTTTCATTCAGTCAGTAGCTTCAATCATTTCTGGACGTTTTTCAATGGCAAAAATCAATGAATATTGTAAATGCACAAACAGTAATTTCTCCGCATTGCAAGGTGCAATTCTGAAATTTTTTGCTTTTTCCTGCTCCTCTTAGCATGATAAACAAGATTCAAAGAGAGTGAGATGCCAGCTCCTTTCATTCAGTCAGTAGCTTCAATCATTTCTGGACGTTTTTCAATGGCAAAAATCAATGAATATTGTAAATGCACAAACAGTAATTTCTCCGCATTGCAAGGTGCAATTCTGAAATTTTTTGCTTTTTCCTGCTCCTCTTAGCATGATAAAGAAGATTCAAAGAGAGTGAGATGCCAGCTCCTTTCATTCAGTCAGTAGCTTCAAACATTTCTGGTATATGAATAACATGATGTTTTTCAATGGCAAAAATCAATGAATATTGTAAATGCACAAACAGTAATTTCTCCGCATTGCAAGGTGCAATTCTGAAATTTTTTGCTTTTTCCTGCTCCTCTTAGCATGATAAAGAAGATTCAAAGAGAGTGAGATGCCAGCTCCTTTCATTCAGTCAGTAGCTTCAATCATTTCTGGACATTTTTCAATGGCAAAAATCAATGAATATTGTAAATGCACAAACAGTAATTTCTCCGCATTGCAAGGTGCAATTCTGAAATTTTTTGCTTTTTCCTGCTCCTCTTAGCATGATAAAGAAGATTCAAAGAGAGTGAGATGCCAGCTCCTTTCATTCAGTCAGTAGCTTCAATCATTTCTGGACGTTTTTCAATGGCAAAAATCAATGAATATTGTAAATGCACAAAGAGTAATTTCTCCGCATTGCAAGGTGCAATTCTGAAATTTTTTGCTTTTTCCTGCTCCTCTTAGCATGATAAAGAAGATTCAAAGAGAGTGAGATGCCAGCTCCTTTCATTCAGTCAGTAGCTTCAAACATTTCTGGTATATGAATAACATGATGTTTTTCAATGGCAAAAATCAATGAATATTGTAAATGCACAAACAGTAATTTCTCCGCATTGCAAGGTGCAATTCTGAAATTTTTTGCTTTTTCCTGCTCCTCTTAGCATGATAAAGAAGATTCAAAGAGAGTGAGATGCCAGCTCCTTTCATTCAGTCAGTAGCTTCAATCATTTCTGGACGTTTTTCAATGGCAAAAATCATTGAATATTGTAAATGCACAAACAGTAATTTCTCCGCATTGCAAGGTGCAATTCTGAAATTTTTTGCTTTTTCCTGCTCCTCTTAGCATGATAAAGAAGATTCAAAGAGAGTGAGATGCCAGCTCCTTTCATTCAGTCAGTAGCTTCAATCATTTCTGGACGTTTTTCAATGGCAAAAATCATTGAATATTGTAAATGCACAAACAGTAATTTCTCCGCATTGCAAGGTGCAATTCTGAAATTTTTTGCTTTTTTCTGCTCCTCTTAGCATGATAAAGAAGATTCAAAGAGAGTGAGATGCCAGCTCCTTTCATTCAGTCAGTAGCTTCAATCATTTCTGGTATATGAATAACATGATGTTTTTCAATGGCAAAAATCAATGAATATTGTAAATGCACAAACAGTAATTTCTCCGCATTGCAAGGTGCAATTCTGAAATTTTTTGCTTTTTCCTGCTCCTCTTAGCATGATAAACAAGATTCAAAGAGAGTGAGATGCCAGCTCCTTTCATTCAGTCAGTAGCTTCTATCATTTCTGGACGTTTTTCAATGGCAAAAATCAATGAATATTGTAAATGCACAAACAGTAATTTCTCTGCATTGCAAGGTGCAATTCTGAAATTTTTTGCTTTTTCCTGCTCCTCTTAGCATGATAAAGAAGATTCAAAGAGAGTGAGATGCCAGCTCCTTTCATTCAGTCAGTAGCTTCAAACATTTCTGGTATATGAATAACATGATGTTTTTCAATGGCAAAAATCAATGAATATTGTAAATGCACAAAGAGTAATTTCTCCGCATTGCAAGGTGCAATTCTGAAATTTTTTGCTTTTTCCTGCTCCTCTTAGCATGATAAAGAAGATTCAAAGAGAGTGAGATGCCAGCTCCTTTCATTCAGTCAGTAGCTTCAATCATTTCTGGACGTTTTTCAATGGCAAAAATCAATGAATATTGTAAATGCACAAACAGTAATTTCTCCGCATTGCAAGGTGCAATTCTGAAATTTTTTGCTTTTTCCTGCTCCTCTTAGCATGATAAACAAGATTCAAAGAGAGTGAGATGCCAGCTCCTTTCATTCAGTCAGTAGCTTCAATCATTTCTGGACGTTTTTCAATGGCAAAAATCAATGAATATTGTAAATGCACAAACAGTAATTTCTCCGCATTGCAAGGTGCAATTCTGAAATTTTTTGCTTTTTCCTGCTCCTCTTAGCATGATAAAGAAGATTCAAAGAGAGTGAGATGCCAGCTCCTTTCATTCAGTCAGTAGCTTCAAACATTTCTGGTATATGAATAACATGATGTTTTTCAATGGCAAAAATCAATGAATATTGTAAATGCACAAACAGTAATTTCTCCGCATTACAAGGTGCAATTCTGAAATTTTTTGCTTTTTCCTGCTCCTCTTAGCATGATAAAGAAGATTCAAAGAGAGTGAGATGCCAGCTCCTTTCATTCAGTCAGTAGCTTCAATCATTTCTGGACATTTTTCAATGGCAAAAATCAATGAATATTGTAAATGCACAAACAGTAATTTCTCCGCATTGCAAGGTGCAATTCTGAAATTTTTTGCTTTTTCCTGCTCCTCTTAGCATGATAAAGAAGATTCAAAGAGAGTGAGATGCCAGCTCCTTTCATTCAGTCAGTAGCTTCAATCATTTCTGGACGTTTTTCAATGGCAAAAATCAATGAATATTGTAAATGCACAAAGAGTAATTTCTCCGCATTGCAAGGTGCAATTCTGAAATTTTTTGCTTTTTCCTGCTCCTCTTAGCATGATAAAGAAGATTCAAAGAGAGTGAGATGCCAGCTCCTTTCATTCAGTCAGTAGCTTCAAACATTTCTGGTATATGAATAACATGATGTTTTTCAATGGCAAAAATCAATGAATATTGTAAATGCACAAACAGTAATTTCTCCGCATTGCAAGGTGCAATTCTGAAATTTTTTGCTTTTTCCTGCTCCTCTTAGCATGATAAAGAAGATTCAAAGAGAGTGAGATGCCAGCTCCTTTCATTCAGTCAGTAGCTTCAATCATTTCTGGACGTTTTTCAATGGCAAAAATCATTGAATATTGTAAATGCACAAACAGTAATTTCTCCGCATTGCAAGGTGCAATTCTGAAATTTTTTGCTTTTTCCTGCTCCTCTTAGCATGATAAAGAAGATTCAAAGAGAGTGAGATGCCAGCTCCTTTCATTCAGTCAGTAGCTTCAATCATTTCTGGTATATGAATAACATGATGTTTTCCAATGGCAAAAATCAATGAATATTGTAAATGCACAAACAGTAATTTCTCCGCATTGCATGGTGCAATTCTGAAATTTTTTGCTTTTTCCTGCTCCTCTTAGCATGATAAACAAGATTCAAAGAGAGTGAGATGCCAGCTCCTTTCATTCAGTCAGTAGCTTCAATCATTTCTGGATGTTTTTCAATGGCAAAAATCAATGAATATTGTAAATGCACAAACAGTAATTTCTCCGCATTGCAAGGTGCAATTCTGAAATTTTTTGCTTTTTTCTGCTCCTCTTAGCATGATAAAGAAGATTCAAAGAGAGTGAGATGCCAGCTCCTTTCATTCAGTCAGTAGCTTCAAACATTTCTGGTATATGAATAACATGATGTTTTTCAATGGCAAAAATCAATGAATATTGTAAATGCACAAACAGTAATTTCTCCGCATTGCAAGGTGCAATTCTGAAATTTTTTGCTTTTTCCTGCTCCTCTTAGCATGATAAAGAAGACTCAAAGAGAGTGAGATGCCAGCTCCTTTCATTCAGTCAGTAGCTTCAAACATTTCTGGTATATGAATAACATGATGTTTTTCAATGGCAAAAATCAATGAATATTGTAAATGCACAAACAGTAATTTCTCCGCATTGCAAGGTGCAATTCTGAAATTTTTTGCTTTTTCCTGCTCCTCTTAGCATGATAAAGAAGATTCAAAGAGAGTGAGATGCCAGCTCCTTTCATTCAGTCAGTAGCTTCAATCATTTCTGGACGTTTTTCAATGGCAAAAATCATTGAATATTGTAAATGCACAAACAGTAATTTCTCCGCATTGCAAGGTGCAATTCTGAAATTTTTTGCTTTTTCCTGCTCCTCTTAGCATGATAAAGAAGATTCAAAGAGAGTGAGATGCCAGCTCCTTTCATTCAGTCAGTAGCTTCAATCATTTCTGGACGTTTTTCAATGGCAAAAATCATTGAATATTGTAAATGCACAAACAGTAATTTCTCCGCATTGCAAGGTGCAATTCTGAAATTTTTTGCTTTTTTCTGCTCCTCTTAGCATGATAAAGAAGATTCAAAGAGAGTGAGATGCCAGCTCCTTTCATTCAGTCAGTAGCTTCAATCATTTCTGGTATATGAATAACATGATGTTTTTCAATGGCAAAAATCAATGAATATTGTAAATGCACAAACAGTAATTTCTCCGCATTGCAAGGTGCAATTCTGAAATTTTTTGCTTTTTCCTGCTCCTCTTAGCATGATAAACAAGATTCAAAGAGAGTGAGATGCCAGCTCCTTTCATTCAGTCAGTAGCTTCTATCATTTCTGGACGTTTTTCAATGGCAAAAATCAATGAATATTGTAAATGCACAAACAGTAATTTCTCCGCATTGCAAGGTGCAATTCTGAAATTTTTTGCTTTTTCCTGCTCCTCTTAGCATGATAAAGAAGATTCAAAGAGAGTGAGATGCCAGCTCCTTTCATTCAGTCAGTAGCTTCAAACATTTCTGGTATATGAATAACATGATGTTTTTCAATGGCAAAAATCAATGAATATTGTAAATGCACAAAGAGTAATTTCTCCGCATTGCAAGGTGCAATTCTGAAATTTTTTGCTTTTTCCTGCTCCTCTTAGCATGATAAAGAAGATTCAAAGAGAGTGAGATGCCAGCTCCTTTCATTCAGTCAGTAGCTTCAATCATTTCTGGACGTTTTTCAATGGCAAAAATCAATGAATATTGTAAATGCACAAACAGTAATTTCTCCGCATTGCAAGGTGCAATTCTGAAATTTTTTGCTTTTTCCTGCTCCTCTTAGCATGATAAACAAGATTCAAAGAGAGTGAGATGCCAGCTCCTTTCATTCAGTCAGTAGCTTCAATCATTTCTGGACGTTTTTCAATGGCAAAAATCAATGAATATTGTAAATGCACAAACAGTAATTTCTCCGCATTGCAAGGTGCAATTCTGAAATTTTTTGCTTTTTCCTGCTCCTCTTAGCATGATAAAGAAGATTCAAAGAGAGTGAGATGCCAGCTCCTTTCATTCAGTCAGTAGCTTCAAACATTTCTGGTATATGAATAACATGATGTTTTTCAATGGCAAAAATCAATGAATATTGTAAATGCACAAACAGTAATTTCTCCGCATTGCAAGGTGCAATTCTGAAATTTTTTGCTTTTTCCTGCTCCTCTTAGCATGATAAAGAAGATTCAAAGAGAGTGAGATGCCAGCTCCTTTCATTCAGTCAGTAGCTTCAATCATTTCTGGACATTTTTCAATGGCAAAAATCAATGAATATTGTAAATGCACAAACAGTAATTTCTCCGCATTGCAAGGTGCAATTCTGAAATTTTTTGCTTTTTCCTGCTCCTCTTAGCATGATAAAGAAGATTCAAAGAGAGTGAGATGCCAGCTCCTTTCATTCAGTCAGTAGCTTCAATCATTTCTGGACGTTTTTCAATGGCAAAAATCAATGAATATTGTAAATGCACAAAGAGTAATTTCTCCGCATTGCAAGGTGCAATTCTGAAATTTTTTGCTTTTTCCTGCTCCTCTTAGCATGATAAAGAAGATTCAAAGAGAGTGAGATGCCAGCTCCTTTCATTCAGTCAGTAGCTTCAAACATTTCTGGTATATGAATAACATGATGTTTTTCAATGGCAAAAATCAATGAATATTGTAAATGCACAAACAGTAATTTCTCCGCATTGCAAGGTGCAATTCTGAAATTTTTTGCTTTTTCCTGCTCCTCTTAGCATGATAAAGAAGATTCAAAGAGAGTGAGATGCCAGCTCCTTTCATTCAGTCAGTAGCTTCAATCATTTCTGGACGTTTTTCAATGGCAAAAATCATTGAATATTGTAAATGCACAAACAGTAATTTCTCCGCATTGCAAGGTGCAATTCTGAAATTTTTTGCTTTTTCCTGCTCCTCTTAGCATGATAAAGAAGATTCAAAGAGAGTGAGATGCCAGCTCCTTTCATTCAGTCAGTAGCTTCAATCATTTCTGGACGTTTTTCAATGGCAAAAATCATTGAATATTGTAAATGCACAAACAGTAATTTCTCCGCATTGCAAGGTGCAATTCTGAAATTTTTTGCTTTTTTCTGCTCCTCTTAGCATGATAAAGAAGATTCAAAGAGAGTGAGATGCCAGCTCCTTTCATTCAGTCAGTAGCTTCAATCATTTCTGGTATATGAATAACATGATGTTTTTCAATGGCAAAAATCAATGAATATTGTAAATGCACAAACAGTAATTTCTCCGCATTGCAAGGTGCAATTCTGAAATTTTTTGCTTTTTCCTGCTCCTCTTAGCATGATAAACAAGATTCAAAGAGAGTGAGATGCCAGCTCCTTTCATTCAGTCAGTAGCTTCTATCATTTCTGGACGTTTTTCAATGGCAAAAATCAATGAATATTGTAAATGCACAAACAGTAATTTCTCCTCATTGCAAGGTGCAATTCTGAAATTTTTTGCTTTTTCCTGCTCCTCTTAGCATGATAAAGAAGATTCAAAGAGAGTGAGATGCCAGCTCCTTTCATTCAGTCAGTAGCTTCAAACATTTCTGGTATATGAATAACATGATGTTTTTCAATGGCAAAAATCAATGAATATTGTAAATGCACAAAGAGTAATTTCTCCGCATTGCAAGGTGCAATTCTGAAATTTTTTGCTTTTTCCTGCTCCTCTTAGCATGATAAAGAAGATTCAAAGAGAGTGAGATGCCAGCTCCTTTCATTCAGTCAGTAGCTTCAATCATTTCTGGACGTTTTTCAATGGCAAAAATCAATGAATATTGTAAATGCACAAACAGTAATTTCTCCGCATTGCAAGGTGCAATTCTGAAATTTTTTGCTTTTTCCTGCTCCTCTTAGCATGATAAACAAGATTCAAAGAGAGTGAGATGCCAGCTCCTTTCATTCAGTCAGTAGCTTCAATCATTTCTGGACGTTTTTCAATGGCAAAAATCAATGAATATTGTAAATGCACAAACAGTAATTTCTCCGCATTGCAAGGTGCAATTCTGAAATTTTTTGCTTTTTCCTGCTCCTCTTAGCATGATAAAGAAGATTCAAAGAGAGTGAGATGCCAGCTCCTTTCATTCAGTCAGTAGCTTCAAACATTTCTGGTATATGAATAACATGATGTTTTTCAATGGCAAAAATCAATGAATATTGTAAATGCACAAACAGTAATTTCTCCGCATTACAAGGTGCAATTCTGAAATTTTTTGCTTTTTCCTGCTCCTCTTAGCATGATAAAGAAGATTCAAAGAGAGTGAGATGCCAGCTCCTTTCATTCAGTCAGTAGCTTCAATCATTTCTGGACATTTTTCAATGGCAAAAATCAATGAATATTGTAAATGCACAAACAGTAATTTCTCCGCATTGCAAGGTGCAATTCTGAAATTTTTTGCTTTTTCCTGCTCCTCTTAGCATGATAAAGAAGATTCAAAGAGAGTGAGATGCCAGCTCCTTTCATTCAGTCAGTAGCTTCAATCATTTCTGGACGTTTTTCAATGGCAAAAATCAATGAATATTGTAAATGCACAAAGAGTAATTTCTCCGCATTGCAAGGTGCAATTCTGAAATTTTTTGCTTTTTCCTGCTCCTCTTAGCATGATAAAGAAGATTCAAAGAGAGTGAGATGCCAGCTCCTTTCATTCAGTCAGTAGCTTCAAACATTTCTGGTATATGAATAACATGATGTTTTTCAATGGCAAAAATCAATGAATATTGTAAATGCACAAACAGTAATTTCTCCGCATTGCAAGGTGCAATTCTGAAATTTTTTGCTTTTTCCTGCTCCTCTTAGCATGATAAAGAAGATTCAAAGAGAGTGAGATGCCAGCTCCTTTCATTCAGTCAGTAGCTTCAATCATTTCTGGACGTTTTTCAATGGCAAAAATCATTGAATATTGTAAATGCACAAACAGTAATTTCTCCGCATTGCAAGGTGCAATTCTGAAATTTTTTGCTTTTTCCTGCTCCTCTTAGCATGATAAAGAAGATTCAAAGAGAGTGAGGTGCCAGCTCCTTTCATTCAGTCAGTAGCTTCAATCATTTCTGGTATATGAATAACATGATGTTTTCCAATGGCAAAAATCAATGAATATTGTAAATGCACAAACAGTAATTTCTCCGCATTGCATGGTGCAATTCTGAAATTTTTTGCTTTTTCCTGCTCCTCTTAGCATGATAAACAAGATTCAAAGAGAGTGAGATGCCAGCTCCTTTCATTCAGTCAGTAGCTTCAATCATTTCTGGATGTTTTTCAATGGCAAAAATCAATGAATATTGTAAATGCACAAACAGTAATTTCTCCGCATTGCAAGGTGCAATTCTGAAATTTTTTGCTTTTTTCTGCTCCTCTTAGCATGATAAAGAAGATTCAAAGAGAGTGAGATGCCAGCTCCTTTCATTCAGTCAGTAGCTTCAAACATTTCTGGTATATGAATAACATGATGTTTTTCAATGGCAAAAATCAATGAATATTGTAAATGCACAAACAGTAATTTCTCCGCATTGCAAGGTGCAATTCTGAAATTTTTTGCTTTTTCCTGCTCCTCTTAGCATGATAAAGAAGACTCAAAGAGAGTGAGATGCCAGCTCCTTTCATTCAGTCAGTAGCTTCAAACATTTCTGGTATATGAATAACATGATGTTTTTCAATGGCAAAAATCAATGAATATTGTAAATGCACAAACAGTAATTTCTCCGCATTGCAAGGTGCAATTCTGAAATTTTTTGCTTTTTCCTGCTCCTCTTAGCATGATAAAGAAGATTCAAAGAGAGTGAGATGCCAGCTCCTTTCATTCAGTCAGTAGCTTCAATCATTTCTGGACGTTTTTCAATGGCAAAAATCATTGAATATTGTAAATGCACAAACAGTAATTTCTCCGCATTGCAAGGTGCAATTCTGAAATTTTTTGCTTTTTCCTGCTCCTCTTAGCATGATAAAGAAGATTCAAAGAGAGTGAGATGCCAGCTCCTTTCATTCAGTCCGTAGCTTCAATCATTTCTGGTATATGAATAACATGATGTTTTTCAATGGCAAAAATCAATGAATATTGTAAATGCACAAACAGTAATTTCTCCGCATTGCAAGGTGCAATTCTGAAATTTTTTGCTTTTTCCTGCTCCTCTAAGCATGATAAAGAAGATTCAAAGAGAGTGAGATGCCAGCTCCTTTCATTCAGTCAGTAGCTTCAATCATTTCTGGACGTTTTTCAATGGCAAAAATCAATGAATATTGTAAATGCACAAACAGTAATTTCTCCGCATTGCAAGGTGCAATTCTGAAATTTTTTGCTTTTTCCTGCTCCTCTTAGCATGATAAACAAGATTCAAAGAGAGTGAGATGCCAGCTCCTTTCATTCAGTCAGTAGCTTCAATCATTTCTGGACGTTTTTCAATGGCAAAAATCAATGAATATTGTAAATGCACAAACAGTAATTTCTCCGCATTGCAAGGTGCAATTCTGAAATTTTTTGCTTTTTCCTGCTCCTCTTAGCATGATAAAGAAGATTCAAAGAGAGTGAGATGCCAGCTCCTTTCATTCAGTCAGTAGCTTCAAACATTTCTGGTATATGAATAACATGATGTTTTTCAATGGCAAAAATCACTGAATATTGTAAATGCACAAACAGTAATTTCTCCGCATTGCAATCTGCAATTCTGAAATTTTTTGCTTTTTCCTGCTCCTCTTAGCATGATAAAGAAGATTCAAAGAGAGTGAGATGCCAGCTCCTTTCATTCAGTCAGTAGCTTCAATCATTTCTGGACGTTTTTCAATGGCAAAAATCAATGAATATTGTAAATGCACAAACAGTAATTTCTCCGCATTGCAAGGTGCAATTCTGAAATTTTTTGCTTTTTCCTGCTCCTCTTAGCATGATAAAGAAGATTCAAAGAGAGTGAGATGCCAGCTCCTTTCATTCAGTCAGTAGCTTCAAACATTTCTGGTATATGAATAACATGATGTTTTTCAATGGTAAAAATCAATGAATATTGTAAATGCACAAACAGTAATTTCTCCGCATTGCAAGGTGCAATTCTGAAATTTTTTGCTTTTTCCTGCTCCTCTTAGCATGATAAAGAAGATTCAAAGAGAGTGAGATGCCAGCTCCTTTCATTCAGTAAGTAGCTTCAATCATTTCTGGACGTTTTTCAATGGCAAAAATCAATGAATATTGTAAATGCACAAACAGTAATTTCTCCGCATTGCAAGGTGCAATTCTGAAATTTTTTGCTTTTTCCTGCTCCTCTTAGCATGATAAACAAGATTCAAAGAGAGTGAGATGCCAGCTCCTTTCATTCAGTCAGTAGCTTCAATCATTTCTGGACGTTTTTCAATGGCAAAAATCAATGAATATTGTAAATGCACAAACAGTAATTTCTCCGCATTGCAAGGTGCAATTCTGAAATTTTTTGCTTTTTCCTGCTCCTCTTAGCATGATAAAGAAGATTCAAAGAGAGTGAGATGCCAGCTCCTTTCATTCAGTCAGTAGCTTCAAACATTTCTGGTATATGAATAACATATTTTTCAATGGCAAAAAACAATGAATATTGTAAATGCACAAACAGTAATTTCTCCGCATTGAAAGGTGCAATTCTGAAATTTTTTGCTTTTTCCTGCTCCTCTTAGCATGATAAAGAAGATTCAAAGAGAGTGAGATGCCAGCTCCTTTCATTCAGTCAGTAGCTTCAATCATTTCTGGACGTTTTTCAATGGCAAAAATCAATGAATATTGTAAATGCACAAACAGTAATTTCTCTGCATTGCAAGGTGCAATTCTGAAATTTTTTGCTTTTTCCTGCTCCTCTTAGCATGATAAACAAGATTCAAAGAGAGTGAGATGCCAGCTCCTTTCATTCAGTCAGTAGCTTCAATCATTTCTGGTATATGAATAACATGATGTTTTTCAATGGCAAAAATCAATGAATATTGTAAATGCACAAACAGTAATTTCTCCGCATTGCAAGGTGCAATTCTGAAATTTTTTGCTTTTTCCTGCTCCTCTTAGCATGATAAACAAGATTCAAAGAGAGTGAGATGCCAGCTCCTTTCATTCAGTCAGTAGCTTCAAACATTTCTGGTATATGAATAACATGATGTTTTTCAATGGCAAAAATCAATGAATATTGTAAATGCACAAACAGTAATTTCTCCGCATTGCAAGGTGCAATTCTGAAATTTTTTGCTTTTTCCTGCTCCTCTTAGCATGATAAAGAAGATTCAAAGAGAGTGAGATGCCAGCTCCTTTCATTCAGTCAGTAGCTTCAATCATTTCTGGACGTTTTTCAATGGCAAAAATCATTGAATAATGTAAATGCACAAACAGTAATTTCTCCGCATTGCAAGGTGCAATTCTGAAATTTTTTGCTTTTTCCTGCTCCTCTAAGCATGATAAAGAAGATTCAAAGAGAGTGAGATGCCAGCTCCTTTCATTCAGTCAGCAGCTTCAATCATTTCTGGACGTTTTTCAATGGCAAAAATCAATGAATATTGTAAATGCACAAACAGTAATTTCTCCGCATTGCAAGGTGCAATTCTGAAATTTTTTGCTTTTTCCTGCTCCTCTTAGCATGATAAAGAAGATTCAAAGAGAGTGAGATGCCAGCTCCTTTCATTCAGTCAGTAGCTTCAATCATTTCTGGACGTTTTTCAATGGCAAAAATCAATGAATATTGTAAATGCACAAACAGTAATTTCTCCGCATTGCAAGGTGCAATTCTGAAATTTTTTGCTTTTTCCTGCTCCTCTTAGCATGATAAAGAAGATTCAAAGAGAGTGAGATGCCAGCTCCTTTCATTCAGTCAGTAGCTTCAAACATTTCTGGTATATGAATAACATGATGTTTTTCAATGGCAAAAATCAATGAATATTGTAAATGCACAAACAGTAATTTCTCCGCATTGCAAGGTGCAATTCTGAAATTTTTTGCTTTTTCCTGCTCCTCTTAGCATGATAAAGAAGATTCAAAGAGAGTGAGATGCCAGCTCCTTTCATTCAGTCAGTAGCTTCAATCATTTCTGGACGTTTTTCAATGGCAAAAATCATTGAATATTGTAAATGCACAAACAGTAATTTCTCCGCATTGCAAGGTGCAATTCTGAAATTTTTTGCTTTTTCCTGCTCCTCTTAGCATGATAAAGAAGATTCAAAGAGAGTGAGATGCCAGCTCCTTTCATTCAGTCAGTAGCTTCAATCATTTCTGGTATATGAATAACATGATGTTTTTCAATGGCAAAAATCAATGAATATTGTAAATGCACAAACAGTAATTTCTCCGCATTGCAAGGTGCAATTCTGAAATTTTTTGCTTTTTCCTGCTCCTCTTAGCATGATAAACAAGATTCAAAGAGAGTGAGATGCCAGCTCCTTTCATTCAGTCAGTAGCTTCTATCATTTCTGGACGTTTTTCAATGGCAAAAATCAATGAATATTGTAAATGCACAAACAGTAATTTCTCCGCATTGCAAGGTGCAATTCTGAAATTTTTTGCTTTTTCCTGCTCCTCTTAGCATGATAAAGAAGATTCAAAGAGAGTGAGATGCCAGCTCCTTTCATTCAGTCAGTAGCTTCAAACATTTCTGGTATATGAATAACATGATGTTTTTCAATGGCAAAAATCAATGAATATTGTAAATGCACAAACAGTAATTTCTCCGCATTGCAAGGTGCAATTCTGAAATTTTTTGCTTTTTCCTGCTCCTCTTAGCATGATAAAGAAGATTCAAAGAGAGTGAGATGCCAGCTCCTTTCATTCAGTCAGTAGCTTCAATCATTTCTGGACGTTTTTCAATGGCAAAAATCAATGAATATTGTAAATGCACAAACAGTAATTTCTCCGCATTGCAAGGTGCAATTCTGAAATTTTTTGCTTTTTCCTGCTCCTCTTAGCATGATAAACAAGATTCAAAGAGAGTGAGATGCCAGCTCCTTTCATTCAGTCAGTAGCTTCAATCATTTCTGGACGTTTTTCAATGGCAAAAATCAATGAATATTGTAAATGCACAAACAGTAATTTCTCCGCATTGCAAGGTGCAATTCTGAAATTTTTTGCTTTTTCCTGCTCCTCTTAGCATGATAAAGAAGATTCAAAGAGAGTGAGATGCCAGCTCCTTTCATTCAGTCAGTAGCTTCAAACATTTCTGGTATATGAATAACATGATGTTTTTCAATGGCAAAAATCAATGAATATTGTAAATGCACAAACAGTAATTTCTCCGCATTGCAAGGTGCAATTCTGAAATTTTTTGCTTTTTCCTGCTCCTCTTAGCATGATAAAGAAGATTCAAAGAGAGTGAGATGCCAGCTCCTTTCATTCAGTCAGTAGCTTCAATCATTTCTGGACATTTTTCAATGGCAAAAATCAATGAATATTGTAAATGCACAAACAGTAATTTCTCCGCATTGCAAGGTGCAATTCTGAAATTTTTTGCTTTTTCCTGCTCCTCTTAGCATGATAAAGAAGATTCAAAGAGAGTGAGATGCCAGCTCCTTTCATTCAGTCAGTAGCTTCAATCATTTCTGGACGTTTTTCAATGGCAAAAATCAATGAATATTGTAAATGCACAAAGAGTAATTTCTCCGCATTGCAAGGTGCAATTCTGAAATTTTTTGCTTTTTCCTGCTCCTCTTAGCATGATAAAGAAGATTCAAAGAGAGTGAGATGCCAGCTCCTTTCATTCAGTCAGTAGCTTCAAACATTTCTGGTATATGAATAACATGATGTTTTTCAATGGCAAAAATCAATGAATATTGTAAATGCACAAACAGTAATTTCTCCGCATTGCAAGGTGCAATTCTGAAATTTTTTGCTTTTTCCTGCTCCTCTTAGCATGATAAAGAAGATTCAAAGAGAGTGAGATGCCAGCTCCTTTCATTCAGTCAGTAGCTTCAATCATTTCTGGACGTTTTTCAATGGCAAAAATCATTGAATATTGTAAATGCACAAACAGTAATTTCTCCGCATTGCAAGGTGCAATTCTGAAATTTTTTGCTTTTTCCTGCTCCTCTTAGCATGATAAAGAAGATTCAAAGAGAGTGAGATGCCAGCTCCTTTCATTCAGTCAGTAGCTTCAATCATTTCTGGACGTTTTTCAATGGCAAAAATCATTGAATATTGTAAATGCAAAAACAGTAATTTCTCCGCATTGCAAGGTGCAATTCTGAAATTTTTTGCTTTTTTCTGCTCCTCTTAGCATGATAAAGAAGATTCAAAGAGAGTGAGATGCCAGCTCCTTTCATTCAGTCAGTAGCTTCAATCATTTCTGGTATATGAATAACATGATGTTTTTCAATGGCAAAAATCAATGAATATTGTAAATGCACAAACAGTAATTTCTCCGCATTGCAAGGTGCAATTCTGAAATTTTTTGCTTTTTCCTGCTCCTCTTAGCATGATAAACAAGATTCAAAGAGAGTGAGATGCCAGCTCCTTTCATTCAGTCAGTAGCTTCTATCATTTCTGGACGTTTTTCAATGGCAAAAATCAATGAATATTGTAAATGCGCAAACAGTAATTTCTCCGCATTGCAAGGTGCAATTCTGAAATTTTTTGCTTTTTCCTGCTCCTCTTAGCATGATAAAGAAGATTCAAAGAGAGTGAGATGCCAGCTCCTTTCATTCAGTCAGTAGCTTCAAACATTTCTGGTATATGAATAACATGATGTTTTTCAATGGCAAAAATCAATGAATATTGTAAATGCACAAAGAGTAATTTCTCCGCATTGCAAGGTGCAATTCTGAAATTTTTTGCTTTTTCCTGCTCCTCTTAGCATGATAAAGAAGATTCAAAGAGAGTGAGATGCCAGCTCCTTTCATTCAGTCAGTAGCTTCAATCATTTCTGGACGTTTTTCAATGGCAAAAATCAATGAATATTGTAAATGCACAAACAGTAATTTCTCCGCATTGCAAGGTGCAATTCTGAAATTTTTTGCTTTTTCCTGCTCCTCTTAGCATGATAAACAAGATTCAAAGAGAGTGAGATGCCAGCTCCTTTCATTCAGTCAGTAGCTTCAATCATTTCTGGACGTTTTTCAATGGCAAAAATCAATGAATATTGTAAATGCACAAACAGTAATTTCTCCGCATTGCAAGGTGCAATTCTGAAATTTTTTGCTTTTTCCTGCTCCTCTTAGCATGATAAAGAAGATTCAAAGAGAGTGAGATGCCAGCTCCTTTCATTCAGTCAGTAGCTTCAAACATTTCTGGTATATGAATAACATGATGTTTTTCAATGGCAAAAATCAATGAATATTGTAAATGCACAAACAGTAATTTCTCCGCATTGCAAGGTGCAATTCTGAAATTTTTTGCTTTTTCCTGCTCCTCTTAGCATGATAAAGAAGATTCAAAGAGAGTGAGATGCCAGCTCCTTTCATTCAGTCAGTAGCTTCAATCATTTCTGGACATTTTTCAATGGCAAAAATCAATGAATATTGTAAATGCACAAACAGTAATTTCTCCGCATTGCAAGGTGCAATTCTGAAATTTTTTGCTTTTTCCTGCTCCTCTTAGCATGATAAAGAAGATTCAAAGAGAGTGAGATGCCAGCTCCTTTCATTCAGTCAGTAGCTTCAATCATTTCTGGACGTTTTTCAATGGCAAAAATCAATGAATATTGTAAATGCACAAAGAGTAATTTCTCCGCATTGCAAGGTGCAATTCTGAAATTTTTTGCTTTTTCCTGCTCCTCTTAGCATGATAAAGAAGATTCAAAGAGAGTGAGATGCCAGCTCCTTTCATTCAGTCAGTAGCTTCAAACATTTCTGGTATATGAATAACATGATGTTTTTCAATGGCAAAAATCAATGAATATTGTAAATGCACAAACAGTAATTTCTCCGCATTGCAAGGTGCAATTCTGAAATTTTTTGCTTTTTCCTGCTCCTCTTAGCATGATAAAGAAGATTCAAAGAGAGTGAGATGCCAGCTCCTTTCATTCAGTCAGTAGCTTCAATCATTTCTGGACGTTTTTCAATGGCAAAAATCATTGAATATTGTAAATGCACAAACAGTAATTTCTCCGCATTGCAAGGTGCAATTCTGAAATTTTTTGCTTTTTCCTGCTCCTCTTAGCATGATAAAGAAGATTCAAAGAGAGTGAGATGCCAGCTCCTTTCATTCAGTCAGTAGCTTCAATCATTTCTGGACGTTTTTCAATGGCAAAAATCATTGAATATTGTAAATGCACAAACAGTAATTTCTCCGCATTGCAAGGTGCAATTCTGAAATTTTTTGCTTTTTTCTGCTCCTCTTAGCATGATAAAGAAGATTCAAAGAGAGTGAGATGCCAGCTCCTTTCATTCAGTCAGTAGCTTCAATCATTTCTGGTATATGAATAACATGATGTTTTTCAATGGCAAAAATCAATGAATATTGTAAATGCACAAACAGTAATTTCTCCGCATTGCAAGGTGCAATTCTGAAATTTTTTGCTTTTTCCTGCTCCTCTTAGCATGATAAACAAGATTCAAAGAGAGTGAGATGCCAGCTCCTTTCATTCAGTCAGTAGCTTCTATCATTTCTGGACGTTTTTCAATGGCAAAAATCAATGAATATTGTAAATGCACAAACAGTAATTTCTCCGCATTGCAAGGTGCAATTCTGAAATTTTTTGCTTTTTCCTGCTCCTCTTAGCATGATAAAGAAGATTCAAAGAGAGTGAGATGCCAGCTCCTTTCATTCAGTCAGTAGCTTCAAACATTTCTGGTATATGAATAACATGATGTTTTTCAATGGCAAAAATCAATGAATATTGTAAATGCACAAAGAGTAATTTCTCCGCATTGCAAGGTGCAATTCTGAAATTTTTTGCTTTTTCCTGCTCCTCTTAGCATGATAAAGAAGATTCAAAGAGAGTGAGATGCCAGCTCCTTTCATTCAGTCAGTAGCTTCAATCATTTCTGGACGTTTTTCAATGGCAAAAATCAATGAATATTGTAAATGCACAAACAGTAATTTCTCCGCATTGCAAGGTGCAATTCTGAAATTTTTTGCTTTTTCCTGCTCCTCTTAGCATGATAAACAAGATTCAAAGAGAGTGAGATGCCAGCTCCTTTCATTCAGTCAGTAGCTTCAATCATTTCTGGACGTTTTTCAATGGCAAAAATCAATGAATATTGTAAATGCACAAACAGTAATTTCTCCGCATTGCAAGGTGCAATTCTGAAATTTTTTGCTTTTTCCTGCTCCTCTTAGCATGATAAAGAAGATTCAAAGAGAGTGAGATGCCAGCTCCTTTCATTCAGTCAGTAGCTTCAAACATTTCTGGTATATGAATAACATGATGTTTTTCAATGGCAAAAATCAATGAATATTGTAAATGCACAAACAGTAATTTCTCCGCATTGCAAGGTGCAATTCTGAAATTTTTTGCTTTTTCCTGCTCCTCTTAGCATGATAAAGAAGATTCAAAGAGAGTGAGATGCCAGCTCCTTTCATTCAGTCAGTAGCTTCAATCATTTCTGGACATTTTTCAATGGCAAAAATCAATGAATATTGTAAATGCACAAACAGTAATTTCTCCGCATTGCAAGGTGCAATTCTGAAATTTTTTGCTTTTTCCTGCTCCTCTTAGCATGATAAAGAAGATTCAAAGAGAGTGAGATGCCAGCTCCTTTCATTCAGTCAGTAGCTTCAATCATTTCTGGACGTTTTTCAATGGCAAAAATCAATGAATATTGTAAATGCACAAAGAGTAATTTCTCCGCATTGCAAGGTGCAATTCTGAAATTTTTTGCTTTTTCCTGCTCCTCTTAGCATGATAAAGAAGATTCAAAGAGAGTGAGATGCCAGCTCCTTTCATTCAGTCAGTAGCTTCAAACATTTCTGGTATATGAATAACATGATGTTTTTCAATGGCAAAAATCAATGAATATTGTAAATGCACAAACAGTAATTTCTCCGCATTGCAAGGTGCAATTCTGAAATTTTTTGCTTTTTCCTGCTCCTCTTAGCATGATAAAGAAGATTCAAAGAGAGTGAGATGCCAGCTCCTTTCATTCAGTCAGTAGCTTCAATCATTTCTGGACGTTTTTCAATGGCAAAAATCATTGAATATTGTAAATGCACAAACAGTAATTTCTCCGCATTGCAAGGTGCAATTCTGAAATTTTTTGCTTTTTCCTGCTCCTCTTAGCATGATAAAGAAGATTCAAAGAGAGTGAGATGCCAGCTCCTTTCATTCAGTCAGTAGCTTCAATCATTTCTGGTATATGAATAACATGATGTTTTCCAATGGCAAAAATCAATGAATATTGTAAATGCACAAACAGTAATTTCTCCGCATTGCATGGTGCAATTCTGAAATTTTTTGCTTTTTCCTGCTCCTCTTAGCATGATAAACAAGATTCAAAGAGAGTGAGATGCCAGCTCCTTTCATTCAGTCAGTAGCTTCAATCATTTCTGGATGTTTTTCAATGGCAAAAATCAATGAATATTGTAAATGCACAAACAGTAATTTCTCCGCATTGCAAGGTGCAATTCTGAAATTTTTTGCTTTTTTCTGCTCCTCTTAGCATGATAAAGAAGATTCAAAGAGAGTGAGATGCCAGCTCCTTTCATTCAGTCAGTAGCTTCAAACATTTCTGGTATATGAATAACATGATGTTTTTCAATGGCAAAAATCAATGAATATTGTAAATGCACAAACAGTAATTTCTCCGCATTGCAAGGTGCAATTCTGAAATTTTTTGCTTTTTCCTGCTCCTCTTAGCATGATAAAGAAGACTCAAAGAGAGTGAGATGCCAGCTCCTTTCATTCAGTCAGTAGCTTCAAACATTTCTGGTATATGAATAACATGATGTTTTTCAATGGCAAAAATCAATGAATATTGTAAATGCACAAACAGTAATTTCTCCGCATTGCAAGGTGCAATTCTGAAATTTTTTGCTTTTTCCTGCTCCTCTTAGCATGATAAAGAAGATTCAAAGAGAGTGAGATGCCAGCTCCTTTCATTCAGTCAGTAGCTTCAATCATTTCTGGACGTTTTTCAATGGCAAAAATCATTGAATATTGTAAATGCACAAACAGTAATTTCTCCGCATTGCAAGGTGCAATTCTGAAATTTTTTGCTTTTTCCTGCTCCTCTTAGCATGATAAAGAAGATTCAAAGAGAGTGAGATGCCAGCTCCTTTCATTCAGTCCGTAGCTTCAATCATTTCTGGTATATGAATAACATGATGTTTTTCAATGGCAAAAATCAATGAATATTGTAAATGCACAAACAGTAATTTCTCCGCATTGCAAGGTGCAATTCTGAAATTTTTTGCTTTTTCCTGCTCCTCTAAGCATGATAAAGAAGATTCAAAGAGAGTGAGATGCCAGCTCCTTTCATTCAGTCAGTAGCTTCAATCATTTCTGGACGTTTTTCAATGGCAAAAATCAATGAATATTGTAAATGCACAAACAGTAATTTCTCCGCATTGCAAGGTGCAATTCTGAAATTTTTTGCTTTTTCCTGCTCCTCTTAGCATGATAAACAAGATTCAAAGAGAGTGAGATGCCAGCTCCTTTCATTCAGTCAGTAGCTTCAATCATTTCTGGACGTTTTTCAATGGCAAAAATCAATGAATATTGTAAATGCACAAACAGTAATTTCTCCGCATTGCAAGGTGCAATTCTGAAATTTTTTGCTTTTTCCTGCTCCTCTTAGCATGATAAAGAAGATTCAAAGAGAGTGAGATGCCAGCTCCTTTCATTCAGTCAGTAGCTTCAAACATTTCTGGTATATGAATAACATGATGTTTTTCAATGGCAAAAATCACTGAATATTGTAAATGCACAAACAGTAATTTCTCCGCATTGCAATCTGCAATTCTGAAATTTTTTGCTTTTTCCTGCTCCTCTTAGCATGATAAAGAAGATTCAAAGAGAGTGAGATGCCAGCTCCTTTCATTCAGTCAGTAGCTTCAATCATTTCTGGACGTTTTTCAATGGCAAAAATCAATGAATATTGTAAATGCACAAACAGTAATTTCTCCGCATTGCAAGGTGCAATTCTGAAATTTTTTGCTTTTTCCTGCTCCTCTTAGCATGATAAAGAAGATTCAAAGAGAGTGAGATGCCAGCTCCTTTCATTCAGTCAGTAGCTTCAAACATTTCTGGTATATGAATAACATGATGTTTTTCAATGGTAAAAATCAATGAATATTGTAAATGCACAAACAGTAATTTCTCCGCATTGCAAGGTGCAATTCTGAAATTTTTTGCTTTTTCCTGCTCCTCTTAGCATGATAAAGAAGATTCAAAGAGAGTGAGATGCCAGCTCCTTTCATTCAGTAAGTAGCTTCAATCATTTCTGGACGTTTTTCAATGGCAAAAATCAATGAATATTGTAAATGCACAAACAGTAATTTCTCCGCATTGCAAGGTGCAATTCTGAAATTTTTTGCTTTTTCCTGCTCCTCTTAGCATGATAAACAAGATTCAAAGAGAGTGAGATGCCAGCTCCTTTCATTCAGTCAGTAGCTTCAATCATTTCTGGACGTTTTTCAATGGCAAAAATCAATGAATATTGTAAATGCACAAACAGTAATTTCTCCGCATTGCAAGGTGCAATTCTGAAATTTTTTGCTTTTTCCTGCTCCTCTTAGCATGATAAAGAAGATTCAAAGAGAGTGAGATGCCAGCTCCTTTCATTCAGTCAGTAGCTTCAAACATTTCTGGTATATGAATAACATATTTTTCAATGGCAAAAAACAATGAATATTGTAAATGCACAAACAGTAATTTCTCCGCATTGAAAGGTGCAATTCTGAAATTTTTTGCTTTTTCCTGCTCCTCTTAGCATGATAAAGAAGATTCAAAGAGAGTGAGATGCCAGCTCCTTTCATTCAGTCAGTAGCTTCAATCATTTCTGGACGTTTTTCAATGGCAAAAATCAATGAATATTGTAAATGCACAAACAGTAATTTCTCCGCATTGCAAGGTGCAATTCTGAAATTTTTTGCTTTTTCCTGCTCCTCTTAGCATGATAAACAAGATTCAAAGAGAGTGAGATGCCAGCTCCTTTCATTCAGTCAGTAGCTTCAATCATTTCTGGACGTTTTTCAATGGCAAAAATCAATGAATATTGTAAATGCACAAACAGTAATTTCTCCGCATTGCAAGGTGCAATTCTGAATTTTTTTGCTTTTTTCTGCTCCTCTTAGCATGATAAAGAAGATTCAAAGAGAGTGAGATGCCAGCTCCTTTCATTCAGTCAGTAGCTTCAAACATTTCTGGTATATGAATAACATGATGTTTTTCAATGGCAAAAATCAATGAATATTGTAAATGCACAAACAGTAATTTCTCCGCATTGCAAGGTGCAATTCTGAAATTTTTTGCTTTTTCCTGCTCCTCTTAGCATGATAAAGAAGATTCAAAGAGAGTGAGATGCCAGCTCCTTTCATTCAGTCAGTAGCTTCAATCATTTCTGGACGTTTTTCAATGGCAAAAATCATTGAATATTGTAAATGCACAAACAGTAATTTCTCCGCATTGCAAGGTGCAATTCTGAAATTTTTTGCTTTTTCCTGCTCCTCTTAGCATGATAAAGAAGATTCAAAGAGAGTGAGATGCCAGCTCCTTTCATTCAGTCAGTAGCTTCAATCATTTCTGGTATATGAATAACATGATGTTTTTCAATGGCAAAAATCAATGAATATTGTAAATGCACAAACAGTAATTTCTCCGCATTGCAAGGTGCAATTCTGAAATTTTTTGCTTTTTCCTGCTCCTCTTAGCATGATAAACAAGATTCAAAGAGAGTGAGATGCCAGCTCCTTTCATTCAGTCAGTAGCTTCTATCATTTCTGGACGTTTTTCAATGGCAAAAATCAATGAATATTGTAAATGCACAAACTAATTTCTCCGCATTGCAAGGTGCAATTCTGAAATTTTTTGCTTTTTCCTGCTCCTCTTAGCATGATAAAGAAGATTCAAAGAGAGTGAGATGCCAGCTCCTTTCATTCAGTCAGTAGCTTCAAACATTTCTGGTATATGAATAACATGATGTTTTTCAATGGCAAAAATCAATGAATATTGTAAATGCACAAACAGTAATTTCTCCGCATTGCAAGGTGCAATTCTGAAATTTTTTGCTTTTTCCTGCTCCTCTTAGCATGATAAAGAAGATTCAAAGAGAGTGAGATGCCAGCTCCTTTCATTCAGTCAGTAGCTTCAATCATTTCTGGACGTTTTTCAATGGCAAAAATCAATGAATATTGTAAATGCACAAACAGTAATTTCTCCGCATTGCAAGGTGCAATTCTGAAATTTTTTGCTTTTTCCTGCTCCTCTTAGCATGATAAACAAGATTCAAAGAGAGTGAGATGCCAGCTCCTTTCATTCAGTCAGTAGCTTCAATCATTTCTGGACGTTTTTCAATGGCAAAAATCAATGAATATTGTAAATGCACAAACAGTAATTTCTCCGCATTGCAAGGTGCAATTCTGAAATTTTTTGCTTTTTCCTGCTCCTCTTAGCATGATAAAGAAGATTCAAAGAGAGTGAGATGCCAGCTCCTTTCATTCAGTCAGTAGCTTCAAACATTTCTGGTATATGAATAACATGATGTTTTTCAATGGCAAAAATCAATGAATATTGTAAATGCACAAACAGTAATTTCTCCGCATTGCAAGGTGCAATTCTGAAATTTTTTGCTTTTTCCTGCTCCTCTTAGCATGATAAAGAAGATTCAAAGAGAGTGAGATGCCAGCTCCTTTCATTCAGTCAGTAGCTTCAAACATTTCTGGTATATGAATAACATGATGTTTTTCAATGGCAAAAATCACTGAATATTGTAAATGCACAAACAGTAATTTCTCCGCATTGCAATCTGCAATTCTGAAATTTTTTGCTTTTTCCTGCTCCTCTTAGCATGATAAAGAAGATTCAAAGAGAGTGAGATGCCAGCTCCTTTCATTCAGTCAGTAGCTTCAATCATTTCTGGACGTTTTTCAATGGCAAAAATCAATGAATATTGTAAATGCACAAACAGTAATTTCTCCGCATTGCAAGGTGCAATTCTGAAATTTTTTGCTTTTTCCTGCTCCTCTTAGCATGATAAAGAAGATTCAAAGAGAGTGAGATGCCAGCTCCTTTCATTCAGTCAGTAGCTTCAAACATTTCTGGTATATGAATAACATGATGTTTTTCAATGGTAAAAATCAATGAATATTGTAAATGCACAAACAGTAATTTCTCCGCATTGCAAGGTGCAATTCTGAAATTTTTTGCTTTTTCCTGCTCCTCTTAGCATGATAAAGAAGATTCAAAGAGAGTGAGATGCCAGCTCCTTTCATTCAGTAAGTAGCTTCAATCATTTCTGGACGTTTTTCAATGGCAAAAATCAATGAATATTGTAAATGCACAAACAGTAATTTCTCCGCATTGCAAGGTGCAATTCTGAAATTTTTTGCTTTTTCCTGCTCCTCTTAGCATGATAAACAAGATTCAAAGAGAGTGAGATGCCAGCTCCTTTCATTCAGTCAGTAGCTTCAATCATTTCTGGACGTTTTTCAATGGCAAAAATCAATGAATATTGTAAATGCACAAACAGTAATTTCTCCGCATTGCAAGGTGCAATTCTGAAATTTTTTGCTTTTTCCTGCTCCTCTTAGCATGATAAAGAAGATTCAAAGAGAGTGAGATGCCAGCTCCTTTCATTCAGTCAGTAGCTTCAAACATTTCTGGTATATGAATAACATATTTTTCAATGGCAAAAAACAATGAATATTGTAAATGCACAAACAGTAATTTCTCCGCATTGAAAGGTGCAATTCTGAAATTTTTTGCTTTTTCCTGCTCCTCTTAGCATGATAAAGAAGATTCAAAGAGAGTGAGATGCCAGCTCCTTTCATTCAGTCAGTAGCTTCAATCATTTCTGGACGTTTTTCAATGGCAAAAATCAATGAATATTGTAAATGCACAAACAGTAATTTCTCCGCATTGCAAGGTGCAATTCTGAAATTTTTTGCTTTTTCCTGCTCCTCTTAGCATGATAAACAAGATTCAAAGAGAGTGAGATGCCAGCTCCTTTCATTCAGTCAGTAGCTTCAATCATTTCTGGACGTTTTTCAATGGCAAAAATCAATGAATATTGTAAATGCACAAACAGTAATTTCTCCGCATTGCAAGGTGCAATTCTGAATTTTTTTGCTTTTTTCTGCTCCTCTTAGCATGATAAAGAAGATTCAAAGAGAGTGAGATGCCAGCTCCTTTCATTCAGTCAGTAGCTTCAAACATTTCTGGTATATGAATAACATGATGTTTTTCAATGGCAAAAATCAATGAATATTGTAAATGCACAAACAGTAATTTCTCCGCATTGCAAGGTGCAATTCTGAAATTTTTTGCTTTTTCCTGCTCCTCTTAGCATGATAAAGAAGATTCAAAGAGAGTGAGATGCCAGCTCCTTTCATTCAGTCAGTAGCTTCAATCATTTCTGGACGTTTTTCAATGGCAAAAATCATTGAATATTGTAAATGCACAAACAGTAATTTCTCCGCATTGCAAGGTGCAATTCTGAAATTTTTTGCTTTTTCCTGCTCCTCTTAGCATGATAAAGAAGATTCAAAGAGAGTGAGATGCCAGCTCCTTTCATTCAGTCAGTAGCTTCAATCATTTCTGGTATATGAATAACATGATGTTTTTCAATGGCAAAAATCAATGAATATTGTAAATGCACAAACAGTAATTTCTCCGCATTGCAAGGTGCAATTCTGAAATTTTTTGCTTTTTCCTGCTCCTCTTAGCATGATAAACAAGATTCAAAGAGAGTGAGATGCCAGCTCCTTTCATTCAGTCAGTAGCTTCTATCATTTCTGGACGTTTTTCAATGGCAAAAATCAATGAATATTGTAAATGCACAAACTAATTTCTCCGCATTGCAAGGTGCAATTCTGAAATTTTTTGCTTTTTCCTGCTCCTCTTAGCATGATAAAGAAGATTCAAAGAGAGTGAGATGCCAGCTCCTTTCATTCAGTCAGTAGCTTCAAACATTTCAGGTATATGAATAACATGATGTTTTTCAATGGCAAAAATCAATGAATATTGTAAATGCACAAACAGTAATTTCTCCGCATTGCAAGGTGCAATTCTGAAATTTTTTGCTTTTTCCTGCTCCTCTTAGCATGATAAAGAAGATTCAAAGAGAGTGAGATGCCAGCTCCTTTCATTCAGTCAGTAGCTTCAATCATTTCTGGACGTTTTTCAATGGCAAAAATCAATGAATATTGTAAATGCACAAACAGTAATTTCTCCGCATTGCAAGGTGCAATTCTGAAATTTTTTGCTTTTTCCTGCTCCTCTTAGCATGATAAACAAGATTCAAAGAGAGTGAGATGCCAGCTCCTTTCATTCAGTCAGTAGCTTCAATCATTTCTGGACGTTTTTCAATGGCAAAAATCAATGAATATTGTAAATGCACAAACAGTAATTTCTCCGCATTGCAAGGTGCAATTCTGAAATTTTTTGCTTTTTCCTGCTCCTCTTAGCATGATAAAGAAGATTCAAAGAGAGTGAGATGCCAGCTCCTTTCATTCAGTCAGTAGCTTCAAACATTTCTGGTATATGAATAACATGATGTTTTTCAATGGCAAAAATCAATGAATATTGTAAATGCACAAACAGTAATTTCTCCGCATTGCAAGGTGCAATTCTGAAATTTTTTGCTTTTTCCTGCTCCTCTTAGCATGATAAAGAAGATTCAAAGAGAGTGAGATGCCAGCTCCTTTCATTCAGTCAGTAGCTTCAATCATTTCTGGACGTTTTTCAATGGCAAAAATCAATGAATATTGTAAATGCACAAACAGTAATTTCTCCGCATTGCAAGGTGCAATTCTGAAATTTTTTGCTTTTTCCTGCTCCTCTTAGCATGATAAAGAAGATTCAAAGAGAGTGAGATGCCAGCTCCTTTCATTCAGTCAGTAGCTTCAATCATTTCTGGACGTTTTTCAATGGCAAAAATCAATGAATATTGTAAATGCACAAAGAGTAATTTCTCCGCATTGCAAGGTGCAATTCTGAAATTTTTTGCTTTTTCCTGCTCCTCTTAGCATGATAAAGAAGATTCAAAGAGAGTGAGATGCCAGCTCCTTTCATTTAGTCAGTAGCTTCAAACATTTCTGGTATATGAATAACATGATGTTTTTCAATGGCAAAAATCAATGAATATTGTAAATGCACAAACAGTAATTTCTCCGCATTGCAAGGTGCAATTCTGAAATTTTTTGCTTTTTCCTGCTCCTCTTAGCATGATAAAGAAGATTCAAAGAGAGTGAGATGCCAGCTCCTTTCATTCAGTCAGTAGCTTCAATCATTTCTGGACGTTTTTCAATGGCAAAAATCATTGAATATTGTAAATGCACAAACAGTAATTTCTCCGCATTGCAAGGTGCAATTCTGAAATTTTTTGCTTTTTCCTGCTTCTCTTAGCATGATAAAGAAGATTCAAAGAGAGTGAGATGCCAGCTCCTTTCATTCAGTCAGTAGCTTCAATCATTTCTGGTATATGAATAACATGATGTTTTTCAATGGCAAAAATCAATGAATATTGTAAATGCACAAACAGTAATTTCTCCGCATTGCAAGGTGCAATTCTGAAATTTTTTGCTTTTTCCTGCTCCTCTTAGCATGATAAAGAAGATTCAAAGAGAGTGAGATGCCAGCTCCTTTCATTTAGTCAGTAGCTTCAAACATTTCTGGTATATGAATAACATGATGTTTTTCAATGGCAAAAATCAATGAATATTGTAAATGCACAAACAGTAATTTCTCCGCATTGCAAGGTGCAATTCTGAAATTTTTTGCTTTTTCCTGCTCCTCTTAGCATGATAAAGAAGATTCAAAGAGAGTGAGATGCCAGCTCCTTTCATTCAGTCAGTAGCTTCAATCATTTCTGGACGTTTTTCAATGGCAAAAATCATTGAATATTGTAAATGCACAAACAGTAATTTCTCCGCATTGCAAGGTGCAATTCTGAAATTTTTTGCTTTTTCCTGCTTCTCTTAGCATGATAAAGAAGATTCAAAGAGAGTGAGATGCCAGCTCCTTTCATTCAGTCAGTAGCTTCAATCATTTCTGGTATATGAATAACATGATGTTTTTCAATGGCAAAAATCAATGAATATTGTAAATGCACAAACAGTAATTTCTCCGCATTGCAAGGTGCAATTCTGAAATTTTTTGCTTTTTCCTGCTCCTCTTAGCATGATAAAGAAGATTCAAAGAGAGTGAGATGCCAGCTCCTTTCATTCAGTCAGTAGCTTCAATCATTTCTGGACGTTTTTCAATGGCAAAAATCAATGAATATTGTAAATGCACAAACAGTAATTTCTCCGCATTGCAAGGTGCAATTCTGAAATTTTTTGCTTTTTCCTGCTCCTCTTAGCATGATAAACAAGATTCAAAGAGAGTGAGATGCCAGCTCCTTTCATTCAGTCAGTAGCTTCAATCATTTCTGGACGTTTTTCAATGGCAAAAATCAATGAATATTGTAAATGCACAAACAGTAATTTCTCCGCATTGCAAGGTGCAATTCTGAAATTTTTTGCTTTTTCCTGCTCCTCTTAGCATGATAAAGAAGATTCAAAGAGAGTGAGATGCCAGCTCCTTTCATTCAGTCAGTAGCTTCAAACATTTCTGGTATATGAATAACGATGTTTTTCAATGGCAAAAATCAATGAATATTGTAAATGCACAAACAGTAATTTCTCCGCATTGCAAGGTGCAATTCTGAAATTTTTTGCTTTTTCCTGCTCCTCTTAGCATGATAAAGAAGATTCAGAGAGTGAGATGCCAGCTCCTTTCATTCAGTCAGTAGCTTCAATCATTTCTGGACGTTTTTCAATGGCAAAAATCAATGAATATTGTAAATGCACAAACAGTAATTTCTCCGCATTGCAAGGTGCAATTCTGAAATTTTTTGCTTTTTCCTGCTCCTCTTAGCATGATAAAGAAGATTCAAAGAGAGTGAGATGCCAGCTCCTTTCATTCAGTCAGTAGCTTCAATCATTTCTGGACGTTTTTCAATGGCAAAAATCAATGAATATTGTAAATGCACAAAGAGTAATTTCTCCGCATTGCAAGGTGCAATTCTGAAATTTTTTGCTTTTTCCTGCTCCTCTTAGCATGATAAAGAAGATTCAAAGAGAGTGAGATGCCAGCTCCTTTCATTCAGTCAGTAGCTTCAAACATTTCTGGTATATGAATAACATGATGTTTTTCAATGGCAAAAATCAATGAATATTGTAAATGCACAAACAGTAATTTCTCCGCATTGCAAGGTGCAATTCTGAAATTTTTTGCTTTTTCCTGCTCCTCTTAGCATGATAAAGAAGATTCAAAGAGAGTGAGATGCCAGCTCCTTTCATTCAGTCAGTAGCTTCAATCATTTCTGGACGTTTTTCAATGGCAAAAATCATTGAATATTGTAAATGCACAAACAGTAATTTCTCCGCATTGCAAGGTGCAATTCTGAAATTTTTTGCTTTTTCCTGCTTCTCTTAGCATGATAAAGAAGATTCAAAGAGAGTGAGATGCCAGCTCCTTTCATTCAGTCAGTAGCTTCAATCATTTCTGGTATATGAATAACATGATGTTTTTCAATGGCAAAAATCAATGAATATTGTAAATGCACAAACAGTAATTTCTCCGCATTGCAAGGTGCAATTCTGAAATTTTTTGCTTTTTCCTGCTCCTCTTAGCATGATAAAGAAGATTCAAAGAGAGTGAGATGCCAGCTCCTTTCATTCAGTCAGTAGCTTCAATCATTTCTAGACGTTTTTCAATGGCAAAAATCAATGAATATTGTAAATGCACAAACAGTAATTTCTCCGCATTGCAAGGTGCAATTCTGAAATTTTTTGCTTTTTCCTGCTCCTCTTAGCATGATAAAGAAGATTCAAAGAGAGTGAGATGCCAGCTCCTTTCATTCAGTCAGTAGCTTCAATCATTTCTGGACGTTTTTCAATGGCAAAAATCAATGAATATTGTAAATGCACAAAGAGTAATTTCTCCGCATTGCAATGTGCAATTCTGAAATTTTTTGCTTTTTCCTGCTCCTCTTAGCATGATAAAGAAGATTCAAAGAGAGTGAGATGCCAGCTCCTTTCATTCAGTCAGTAGCTTCAAACATTTCTGGTATATGAATAACATGATGTTTTTCAATGGCAAAAATCAATGAATATTGTAAATGCACAAACAGTAATTTCTCCGCATTGCAAGGTGCAATTCTGAAATTTTTTGCTTTTTCCTGCTCCTCTTAGCATGATAAAGAAGATTCAAAGAGAGTGAGATGCCAGCTCCTTTCATTCAGTCAGTAGCTTCAATCATTTCTGGACGTTTTTCAATGGCAAAAATCATTGAATATTGTAAATGCACAAACAGTAATTTCTCCGCATTGCAAGGTGCAATTCTGAAATTTTTTGCTTTTTCCTGCTCCTCTTAGCATGATAAAGAAGATTCAAAGAGAGTGAGATGCCAGCTCCTTTCATTCAGTCAGTAGCTTCAATCATTTCTGGTATATGAATAACATGATGTTTTTCAATGGCAAAAATCAATGAATATTGTAAATGCACAAACAGTAATTTCTCCGCATTGCAAGGTGCAATTCTGAAATTTTTTGCTTTTTCCTGCTCCTCTTAGCATGATAAACAAGATTCAAAGAGAGTGAGATGCCAGCTCCTTTCATTCAGTCAGTAGCTTCTATCATTTCTGGACGTTTTTCAATGGCAAAAATCAATGAATATTGTAAATGCACAAACAGTAATTTCTCCGCATTGCAAGGTGCAATTCTGAAATTTTTTGCTTTTTCCTGCTCCTCTTAGCATGATAAAGAAGATTCAAAGAGAGTGAGATGCCAGCTCCTTTCATTCAGTCAGTAGCTTCAAACATTTCTGGTATATGAATAACATGATGTTTTTCAATGGCAAAAATCAATGAATATTGTAAATGCACAAAGAGTAATTTCTCCGCATTGCAAGGTGCAATTCTGAAATTTTTTGCTTTTTCCTGCTCCTCTTAGCATGATAAAGAAGATTCAAAGAGAGTGAGATGCCAGCTCCTTTCATTCAGTCAGTAGCTTCAATCATTTCTGGACGTTTTTCAATGGCAAAAATCAATGAATATTGTAAATGCACAAACAGTAATTTCTCCGCATTGCAAGGTGCAATTCTGAAATTTTTTGCTTTTTCCTGCTCCTCTTAGCATGATAAAGAAGATTCAAAGAGAGTGAGATGCCAGCTCCTTTCATTCAGTCAGTAGCTTCAATCATTTCTGGACGTTATTCAATGGCAAAAATCATTGAATATTGTAAATGCACAAACAGTAATTTCTCCGCATTGCAAGGTGCAATTCTGAAATTTTTTGCTTTTTCCTGCTCCTCTTAGCATGATAAAGTAGATTCAAAGAGAGTGAGATGCCAGCTCCTTTCATTCAGTCAGTAGCTTCAATCATTTCTGGTATATGAATAACATGATGTTTTTCAATGGCAAAAATCAATGAATATTGTAAATGCACAAACAGTAATTTCTCCGCATTGCAAGGTGCAATTCTGAAATTTTTTGCTTTTTCCTGCTCCTCTTAGCATGATAAAGAAGATTCAAAGAGAGTGAGATGCCAGCTCCTTTCATTCAGTCAGTAGCTTCAATCATTTCTGGACGTTTTTCAATGGCAAAAATCAATGAATATTGTAAATGCACAAACAGTAATTTCTCCGCATTGCAAGGTGCAATTCTGAAATTTTTTGCTTTTTCCTGCTCCTCTTAGCATGATAAAGAAGATTCAAAGAGAGTGAGATGCCAGCTCCTTTCATTCAGTCAGTAGCTTCAAACATTTCTGGTATATGAATAACATGATGTTTTTCAATGGCAAAAATCAATGAATATTGTAAATGCACAAACAGTAATTTCTCCGCATTGCAAGGTGCAATTCTGAAATTTTTTGCTTTTTCCTGCTCCTCTTAGCATGATAAAGAAGATTCAAAGAGAGTGAGATGCCAGCTCCTTTCATTCAGTCAGTAGCTTCAATCATTTCTGGACGTTTTTCAATGGCAAAAATCATTGAATATTGTAAATGCACAAACAGTAATTTCTCCGCATTGCAAGGTGCAATTCTGAAATTTTTTGCTTTTTCCTGCTCCTCTTAGCATGATAAAGAAGATTCAAAGAGAGTGAGATGCCAGCTCCTTTCATTCAGTCAGTAGCTTCAATCATTTCTGGTATATGAATAACATGATGTTTTTCAATGGCAAAAATCAATGAATATTGTAAATGCACAAACAGTAATTTCTCCGCATTGCAAGGTGCAATTCTGAAATTTTTTGCTTTTTCCTGCTCCTCTTAGCATGATAAACAAGATTCAAAGAGAGTGAGATGCCAGCTCCTTTCATTCAGTCAGTAGCTTCTATCATTTCTGGACGTTTTTCAATGGCAAAAATCAATGAATATTGTAAATGCACAAACAGTAATTTCTCCGCATTGCAAGGTGCAATTCTGAAATTTTTTGCTTTTTCCTGCTCCTCTTAGCATGATAAAGAAGATTCAAAGAGAGTGAGATGCCAGCTCCTTTCATTCAGTCAGTAGCTTCAAACATTTCTGGTATATGAATAACATGATGTTTTTCAATGGCAAAAATCAATGAATATTGTAAATGCACAAACAGTAATTTCTCCGCATTGCAAGGTGCAATTCTGAAATTTTTTGCTTTTTCCTGCTCCTCTTAGCATGATAAAGAAGATTCAAAGAGAGTGAGATGCCAGCTCCTTTCATTCAGTCAGTAGCTTCAATCATTTCTGGACGTTTTTCAATGGCAAAAATCAATGAATATTGTAAATGCACAAACAGTAATTTCTCCGCATTGCAAGGTGCAATTCTGAAATTTTTTGCTTTTTCCTGCTCCTCTTAGCATGATAAACAAGATTCAAAGAGAGTGAGATGCCAGCTCCTTTCATTCAGTCAGTAGCTTCAATCATTTCTGGACGTTTTTCAATGGCAAAAATCAATGAATATTGTAAATGCACAAACAGTAATTTCTCCGCATTGCAAGGTGCAATTCTGAAATTTTTTGCTTTTTCCTGCTCCTCTTAGCATGATAAAGAAGATTCAAAGAGAGTGAGATGCCAGCTCCTTTCATTCAGTCAGTAGCTTCAAACATTTCTGGTATATGAATAACATGATGTTTTTCAATGGCAAAAATCAATGAATATTGTAAATGCACAAACAGTAATTTCTCCGCATTGCAAGGTGCAATTCTGAAATTTTTTGCTTTTTCCTGCTCCTCTTAGCATGATAAAGAAGATTCAAAGAGAGTGAGATGCCAGCTCCTTTCATTCAGTCAGTAGCTTCAATCATTTCTGGACATTTTTCAATGGCAAAAATCAATGAATATTGTAAATGCACAAACAGTAATTTCTCCGCATTGCAAGGTGCAATTCTGAAATTTTTTGCTTTTTCCTGCTCCTCTTAGCATGATAAAGAAGATTCAAAGAGAGTGAGATGCCAGCTCCTTTCATTCAGTCAGTAGCTTCAATCATTTCTGGACGTTTTTCAATGGCAAAAATCAATGAATATTGTAAATGCACAAAGAGTAATTTCTCCGCATTGCAAGGTGCAATTCTGAAATTTTTTGCTTTTTCCTGCTCCTCTTAGCATGATAAAGAAGATTCAAAGAGAGTGAGATGCCAGCTCCTTTCATTCAGTCAGTAGCTTCAAACATTTCTGGTATATGAATAACATGATGTTTTTCAATGGCAAAAATCAATGAATATTATAAATGCACAAACAGTAATTTCTCCGCATTGCAAGGTGCAATTCTGAAATTTTTTGCTTTTTCCTGCTCCTCTTAGCATGATAAAGAAGATTCAAAGAGAGTGAGATGCCAGCTCCTTTCATTCAGTCAGTAGCTTCAATCATTTCTGGACGTTTTTCAATGGCAAAAATCATTGAATATTGTAAATGCACAAACAGTAATTTCTCCGCATTGCAAGGTGCAATTCTGAAATTTTTTGCTTTTTCCTGCTCCTCTTAGCATGATAAAGAAGATTCAAAGAGAGTGAGATGCCAGCTCCTTTCATTCAGTCAGTAGCTTCAATCATTTCTGGACGTTTTTCAATGGCAAAAATCATTGAATATTGTAAATGCACAAACAGTAATTTCTCCGCATTGCAAGGTGCAATTCTGAAATTTTTTGCTTTTTCCTGCTCCTCTTAGCATGATAAAGTAGATTCAAAGAGAGTGAGATGCCAGCTCCTTTCATTCAGTCAGTAGCTTCAATCATTTCTGGTATATGAATAACATGATGTTTTTCAATGGCAAAAATCAATGAATATTGTAAATGCACAAACAGTAATTTCTCCGCATTGCAAGGTGCAATTCTGAAATTTTTTGCTTTTTCCTGCTCCTCTTAGCATGATAAAGAAGATTCAAAGAGAGTGAGATGCCAGCTCCTTTCATTCAGTCAGTAGCTTCAATCATTTCTGGACGTTTTTCAATGGCAAAAATCAATGAATATTGTAAATGCACAAACAGTAATTTCTCCGCATTGCAAGGTGCAATTCTGAAATTTTTTGCTTTTTCCTGCTCCTCTTAGCATGATAAAGAAGATTCAAAGAGAGTGAGATGCCAGCTCCTTTCATTCAGTCAGTAGCTTCAAACATTTCTGGTATATGAATAACATGATGTTTTTCAATGGCAAAAATCAATGAATATTGTAAATGCACAAACAGTAATTTCTCCGCATTGCAAGGTGCAATTCTGAAATTTTTTGCTTTTTCCTGCTCCTCTTAGCATGATAAAGAAGATTCAAAGAGAGTGAGATGCCAGCTCCTTTCATTCAGTCAGTAGCTTCAATCATTTCTGGACGTTTTTCAATGGCAAAAATCATTGAATATTGTAAATGCACAAACAGTAATTTCTCCGCATTGCAAGGTGCAATTCTGAAATTTTTTGCTTTTTCCTGCTCCTCTTAGCATGATAAAGAAGATTCAAAGAGAGTGAGATGCCAGCTCCTTTCATTCAGTCAGTAGCTTCAATCATTTCTGGTATATGAATAACATGATGTTTTTCAATGGCAAAAATCAATGAATATTGTAAATGCACAAACAGTAATTTCTCCGCATTGCAAGGTGCAATTCTGAAATTTTTTGCTTTTTCCTGCTCCTCTTAGCATGATAAACAAGATTCAAAGAGAGTGAGATGCCAGCTCCTTTCATTCAGTCAGTAGCTTCTATCATTTCTGGACGTTTTTCAATGGCAAAAATCAATGAATATTGTAAATGCACAAACAGTAATTTCTCCGCATTGCAAGGTGCAATTCTGAAATTTTTTGCTTTTTCCTGCTCCTCTTAGCATGATAAAGAAGATTCAAAGAGAGTGAGATGCCAGCTCCTTTCATTCAGTCAGTAGCTTCAAACATTTCTGGTATATGAATAACATGATGTTTTTCAATGGCAAAAATCAATGAATATTGTAAATGCACAAACAGTAATTTCTCCGCATTGCAAGGTGCAATTCTGAAATTTTTTGCTTTTTCCTGCTCCTCTTAGCATGATAAAGAAGATTCAAAGAGAGTGAGATGCCAGCTCCTTTCATTCAGTCAGTAGCTTCAATCATTTCTGGACGTTTTTCAATGGCAAAAATCAATGAATATTGTAAATGCACAAACAGTAATTTCTCCGCATTGCAAGGTGCAATTCTGAAATTTTTTGCTTTTTCCTGCTCCTCTTAGCATGATAAACAAGATTCAAAGAGAGTGAGATGCCAGCTCCTTTCATTCAGTCAGTAGCTTCAATCATTTCTGGACGTTTTTCAATGGCAAAAATCAATGAATATTGTAAATGCACAAACAGTAATTTCTCCGCATTGCAAGGTGCAATTCTGAAATTTTTTGCTTTTTCCTGCTCCTCTTAGCATGATAAAGAAGATTCAAAGAGAGTGAGATGCCAGCTCCTTTCATTCAGTCAGTAGCTTCAAACATTTCTGGTATATGAATAACATGATGTTTTTCAATGGCAAAAATCAATGAATATTGTAAATGCACAAACAGTAATTTCTCCGCATTGCAAGGTGCAATTCTGAAATTTTTTGCTTTTTCCTGCTCCTCTTAGCATGATAAAGAAGATTCAAAGAGAGTGAGATGCCAGCTCCTTTCATTCAGTCAGTAGCTTCAATCATTTCTGGACATTTTTCAACGGCAAAAATCAATGAATATTGTAAATGCACAAACAGTAATTTCTCCGCATTGCAAGGTGCAATTCTGAAATTTTTTGCTTTTTCCTGCTCCTCTTAGCATGATAAAGAAGATTCAAAGAGAGTGAGATGCCAGCTCCTTTCATTCAGTCAGTAGCTTCAATCATTTCTGGACGTTTTTCAATGGCAAAAATCAATGAATATTGTAAATGCACAAAGAGTAATTTCTCCGCATTGCAAGGTGCAATTCTGAAATTTTTTGCTTTTTCCTGCTCCTCTTAGCATGATAAAGAAGATTCAAAGAGAGTGAGATGCCAGCTCCTTTCATTCAGTCAGTAGCTTCAAACATTTCTGGTATATGAATAACATGATGTTTTTCAATGGCAAAAATCAATGAATATTGTAAATGCACAAACAGTAATTTCTCCGCATTGCAAGGTGCAATTCTGAAATTTTTTGCTTTTTCCTGCTCCTCTTAGCATGATAAAGAAGATTCAAAGAGAGTGAGATGCCAGCTCCTTTCATTCAGTCAGTAGCTTCAATCATTTCTGGACGTTTTTCAATGGCAAAAATCATTGAATATTGTAAATGCACAAACAGTAATTTCTCCGCATTGCAAGGTGCAATTCTGAAATTTTTTGCTTTTTCCTGCTCCTCTTAGCATGATAAAGAAGATTCAAAGAGAGTGAGATGCCAGCTCCTTTCATTCAGTCAGTAGCTTCAATCATTTCTGGACGTTTTTCAATGGCAAAAATCATTGAATATTGTAAATGCACAAACAGTAATTTCTCCGCATTGCAAGGTGCAATTCTGAAATTTTTTGCTTTTTCCTGCTCCTCTTAGCATGATAAAGAAGATTCAAAGAGAGTGAGATGCCAGCTCCTTTCATTCAGTCAGTAGCTTCAATCATTTCTGGACGTTTTTCAATGGCAAAAATCATTGAATATTGTAAATGCACAAACAGTAATTTCTCCGCATTGCAAGGTGCAATTCTGAAATTTTTTGCTTTTTCCTGCTCCTCTTAGCATGATAAAGAAGATTCAAAGAGAGTGAGATGCCAGCTCCTTTCATTCAGTCAGTAGCTTCAATCATTTCTGGACGTTTTTCAATGGCAAAAATCATTGAATATTGTAAATGCACAAACAGTAATTTCTCCGCATTGCAAGGTGCAATTCTGAAATTTTTTGCTTTTTTCTGCTCCTCTTAGCATGATAAAGAAGATTCAAAGAGAGTGAGATGCCAGCTCCTTTCATTCAGTCAGTAGCTTCAATCATTTCTGGTATATGAATAACATGATGTTTTTCAATGGCAAAAATCAATGAATATTGTAAATGCACAAACAGTAATTTCTCCGCATTGCAAGGTGCAATTCTGAAATTTTTTGCTTTTTCCTGCTCCTCTTAGCATGATAAAGAAGATTCAAAGAGAGTGAGATGCCAGCTCCTTTCATTCAGTCAGTAGCTTCAATCATTTCTGGACGTTTTTCAATGGCAAAAATCAATGAATATTGTAAATGCACAAACAGTAATTTTCTCCGCATTGCAAGGTGCAATTCTGAAATTTTTTGCTTTTTCCTGCTCCTCTTAGCATGATAAAGAAGATTCAAAGAGAGTGAGATGCCAGCTCCTTTCATTCAGTCAGTAGCTTCAAACATTTCTGGTATATGAATAACGATGTTTTTCAATGGCAAAAATCAATGAATATTGTAAATGCACAAACAGTAATTTCTCCGCATTGCAAGGTGCAATTCTGAAATTTTTTGCTTTTTCCTGCTCCTCTTAGCATGATAAAGAAGATTCAAAGAGAGTGAGATGCCAGCTCCTTTCATTCAGTCAGTAGCTTCAATCATTTCTGGACGTTTTTCAATGGCAAAAATCATTGAATATTGTAAATGCACAAACAGTAATTTCTCCGCATTGCAAGGTGCAATTCTGAAATTTTTTGCTTTTTCCTGCTCCTCTTAGCATGATAAAGAAGATTCAAAGAGAGTGAGATGCCAGCTCCTTTCATTCAGTCAGTAGCTTCAATCATTTCTGGTATATGAATAACATGATGTTTTTCAATGGCAAAAATCAATGAATATTGTAAATGCACAAACAGTAATTTCTCCGCATTGCAAGGTGCAATTCTGAAATTTTTTGCTTTTTCCTGCTCCTCTTAGCATGATAAAGAAGATTCAAAGAGAGTGAGATGCCAGCTCCTTTCATTCAGTCAGTAGCTTCAATCATTTCTGGACGTTTTTCAATGGCAAAAATCAATGAATATTGTAAATGCACAAACAGTAATTTCTCCGCATTGCAAGGTGCAATTCTGAAATTTTTTGCTTTTTCCTGCTCCTCTTAGCATGATAAACAAGATTCAAAGAGAGTGAGATGCCAGCTCCTTTCATTCAGTCAGTAGCTTCAATCATTTCTGGACGTTTTTCAATGGCAAAAATCAATGAATATTGTAAATGCACAAACAGTAATTTCTCCGCATTGCAAGGTGCAATTCTGAAATTTTTTGCTTTTTCCTGCTCCTCTTAGCATGATAAAGAAGATTCAAAGAGAGTGAGATGCCAGCTCCTTTCATTCAGTCAGTAGCTTCAAACATTTCTGGTATATGAATAACATGATGTTTTTCAATGGCAAAAATCAATGAATATTGTAAATGCACAAACAGTAATTTCTCCGCATTGCAAGGTGCAATTCTGAAATTTTTTGCTTTTTCCTGCTCCTCTTAGCATGATAAAGAAGATTCAAAGAGAGTGAGATGCCAGCTCCTTTCATTCAGTCAGTAGCTTCAATCATTTCTGGACATTTTTCAATGGCAAAAATCAATGAATATTGTAAATGCACAAACAGTAATTTCTCCGCATTGCAAGGTGCAATTCTGAAATTTTTTGCTTTTTCCTGCTCCTCTTAGCATGATAAAGAAGATTCAAAGAGAGTGAGATGCCAGCTCCTTTCATTCAGTCAGTAGCTTCAATCATTTCTGGACGTTTTTCAATGGCAAAAATCAATGAATATTGTAAATGCACAAAGAGTAATTTCTCCGCATTGCAAGGTGCAATTCTGAAATTTTTTGCTTTTTCCTGCTCCTCTTAGCATGATAAAGAAGATTCAAAGAGAGTGAGATGCCAGCTCCTTTCATTCAGTCAGTAGCTTCAATCATTTCTGGACGTTTTTCAATGGCAAAAATCATTGAATATTGTAAATGCACAAACAGTAATTTCTCCGCATTGCAAGGTGCAATTCTGAAATTTTTTGCTTTTTCCTGCTCCTCTTAGCATGATAAAGAAGATTCAAAGAGAGTGAGATGCCAGCTCCTTTCATTCAGTCAGTAGCTTCAATCATTTCTGGACGTTTTTCAATGGCAAAAATCATTGAATATTGTAAATGCACAAACAGTAATTTCTCCGCATTGCAAGGTGCAATTCTGAAATTTTTTGCTTTTTCCTGCTCCTCTTAGCATGATAAAGAAGATTCAAAGAGAGTGAGATGCCAGCTCCTTTCATTCAGTCAGTAGCTTCAATCATTTCTGGACGTTTTTCAATGGCAAAAATCATTGAATATTGTAAATGCACAAACAGTAATTTCTCCGCATTGCAAGGTGCAATTCTGAAATTTTTTGCTTTTTTCTGCTCCTCTTAGCATGATAAAGAAGATTCAAAGAGAGTGAGATGCCAGCTCCTTTCATTCAGTCAGTAGCTTCAATCATTTCTGGTATATGAATAACATGATGTTTTTCAATGGCAAAAATCAATGAATATTGTAAATGCACAAACAGTAATTTCTCCGCATTGCAAGGTGCAATTCTGAAATTTTTTGCTTTTTCCTGCTCCTCTTAGCATGATAAAGAAGATTCAAAGAGAGTGAGATGCCAGCTCCTTTCATTCAGTCAGTAGCTTCAATCATTTCTGGACGTTTTTCAATGGCAAAAATCAATGAATATTGTAAATGCACAAACAGTAATTTTCTCCGCATTGCAAGGTGCAATTCTGAAATTTTTTGCTTTTTCCTGCTCCTCTTAGCATGATAAAGAAGATTCAAAGAGAGTGAGATGCCAGCTCCTTTCATTCAGTCAGTAGCTTCAAACATTTCTGGTATATGAATAACGATGTTTTTCAATGGCAAAAATCAATGAATATTGTAAATGCACAAACAGTAATTTCTCCGCATTGCAAGGTGCAATTCTGAAATTTTTTGCTTTTTCCTGCTCCTCTTAGCATGATAAAGAAGATTCAAAGAGAGTGAGATGCCAGCTCCTTTCATTCAGTCAGTAGCTTCAATCATTTCTGGACGTTTTTCAATGGCAAAAATCATTGAATATTGTAAATGCACAAACAGTAATTTCTCCGCATTGCAAGGTGCAATTCTGAAATTTTTTGCTTTTTCCTGCTCCTCTTAGCATGATAAAGAAGATTCAAAGAGAGTGAGATGCCAGCTCCTTTCATTCAGTCAGTAGCTTCAATCATTTCTGGTATATGAATAACATGATGTTTTTCAATGGCAAAAATCAATGAATATTGTAAATGCACAAACAGTAATTTCTCCGCATTGCAAGGTGCAATTCTGAAATTTTTTGCTTTTTCCTGCTCCTCTTAGCATGATAAAGAAGATTCAAAGAGAGTGAGATGCCAGCTCCTTTCATTCAGTCAGTAGCTTCAATCATTTCTGGACGTTTTTCAATGGCAAAAATCAATGAATATTGTAAATGCACAAACAGTAATTTCTCCGCATTGCAAGGTGCAATTCTGAAATTTTTTGCTTTTTCCTGCTCCTCTTAGCATGATAAACAAGATTCAAAGAGAGTGAGATGCCAGCTCCTTTCATTCAGTCAGTAGCTTCAATCATTTCTGGACGTTTTTCAATGGCAAAAATCAATGAATATTGTAAATGCACAAACAGTAATTTCTCCGCATTGCAAGGTGCAATTCTGAAATTTTTTGCTTTTTCCTGCTCCTCTTAGCATGATAAAGAAGATTCAAAGAGAGTGAGATGCCAGCTCCTTTCATTCAGTCAGTAGCTTCAAACATTTCTGGTATATGAATAACATGATGTTTTTCAATGGCAAAAATCAATGAATATTGTAAATGCACAAACAGTAATTTCTCCGCATTGCAAGGTGCAATTCTGAAATTTTTTGCTTTTTCCTGCTCCTCTTAGCATGATAAAGAAGATTCAAAGAGAGTGAGATGCCAGCTCCTTTCATTCAGTCAGTAGCTTCAATCATTTCTGGACATTTTTCAATGGCAAAAATCAATGAATATTGTAAATGCACAAACAGTAATTTCTCCGCATTGCAAGGTGCAATTCTGAAATTTTTTGCTTTTTCCTGCTCCTCTTAGCATGATAAAGAAGATTCAAAGAGAGTGAGATGCCAGCTCCTTTCATTCAGTCAGTAGCTTCAATCATTTCTGGACGTTTTTCAATGGCAAAAATCAATGAATATTGTAAATGCACAAAGAGTAATTTCTCCGCATTGCAAGGTGCAATTCTGAAATTTTTTGCTTTTTCCTGCTCCTCTTAGCATGATAAAGAAGATTCAAAGAGAGTGAGATGCCAGCTCCTTTCATTCAGTCAGTAGCTTCAAACATTTCTGGTATATGAATAACATGATGTTTTTCAATGGCAAAAATCAATGAATATTGTAAATGCACAAACAGTAATTTCTCCGCATTGCAAGGTGCAATTCTGAAATTTTTTGCTTTTTCCTGCTCCTCTTAGTATGATAAAGAAGATTCAAAGAGAGTGAGATGCCAGCTCCTTTCATTCAGTCAGTAGCTTCAATCATTTCTGGACGTTTTTCAATGGCAAAAATCATTGAATATTGTAAATGCACAAACAGTAATTTCTCCGCATTGCAAGGTGCAATTCTGAAATTTTTTGCTTTTTCCTGCTCCTCTTAGCATGATAAAGAAGATTCAAAGAGAGTGAGATGCCAGCTCCTTTCATTCAGTCAGTAGCTTCAATCATTTCTGGACGTTTTTCAATGGCAAAAATCAATGAATATTGTAAATGCACAAACAGTAATTTCTCCGCATTGCAAGGTGCAATTCTGAAATTTTTTGCTTTTTTCTGCTCCTCTTAGCATGATAAAGAAGATTCAAAGAGAGTGAGATGCCAGCTCCTTTCATTCAGTCAGTAGCTTCAATCATTTCTGGTATATGAATAACATGATGTTTTTCAATGGCAAAAATCAATGAATATTGTAAATGCACAAACAGTAATTTCTCCGCATTGCAAGGTGCAATTCTGAAATTTTTTGCTTTTTCCTGCTCCTCTTAGCATGATAAACAAGATTCAAAGAGAGTGAGATGCCAGCTCCTTTCATTCAGTCAGTAGCTTCAAACATTTCTGGTATATGAATAACATGTTTTTCAATGGCAAAAATCAATGAATATTGTAAATGCACAAACAGTAATTTCTCCGCATTGCAAGGTGCAATTCTGAAATTTTTTGCTTTTTCCTGCTCCTCTTAGCATGATAAAGAAGATTCAAAGAGAGTGAGATGCCAGCTCCTTTCATTCAGTCAGTAGCTTCAATCATTTCTGGTATATGGATAACATGTTTTTCAATGGCAAAAATCATTGAATAATGTAAATGCACAAACAGTAATTTCTCCGCATTGCAAGGTGCAATTCTGAAATTTTTTGCTTTTTCCTGCTCCTCTAAGCATGATAAAGAAGATTCAAAGAGAGTGAGATGCCAGCTCCTTTCATTCAGTCAGCAGCTTCAATCATTTCTGGACGTTTTTCAATGGCAAAAATCAATGAATATTGTAAATGCACAAACAGTAATTTCTCCGCATTGCAAGGTGCAATTCTGAAATTTTTTGCTTTTTCCTGCTCCTCTTAGCATGATAAAGAAGATTCAAAGAGAGTGAGATGCCAGCTCCTTTCATTCAGTCAGTAGCTTCAATCATTTCTGGACGTTTTTCAATGGCAAAAATCAATGAATATTGTAAATGCACAAACAGTAATTTCTCCGCATTGCAAGGTGCAATTCTGAAATTTTTTGCTTTTTCCTGCTCCTCTTAGCATGATAAAGAAGATTCAAAGAGAGTGAGATGCCAGCTCCTTTCATTCAGTCAGTAGCTTCAAACATTTCTGGTATATGAATAACATGATGTTTTTCAATGGCAAAAATCAATGAATATTGTAAATGCACAAACAGTAATTTCTCCGCATTGCAAGGTGCAATTCTGAAATTTTTTGCTTTTTCCTGCTCCTCTTAGCATGATAAAGAAGATTCAAAGAGAGTGAGATGCCAGCTCCTTTCATTCAGTCAGTAGCTTCAATCATTTCTGGACGTTTTTCAATGGCAAAAATCATTGAATATTGTAAATGCACAAACAGTAATTTCTCCGCATTGCAAGGTGCAATTCTGAAATTTTTTGCTTTTTCCTGCTCCTCTTAGCATGATAAAGAAGATTCAAAGAGAGTGAGATGCCAGCTCCTTTCATTCAGTCAGTAGCTTCAATCATTTCTGGTATATGAATAACATGATGTTTTTCAATGGCAAAAATCAATGAATATTGTAAATGCACAAACAGTAATTTCTCCGCATTGCAAGGTGCAATTCTGAAATTTTTTGCTTTTTCCTGCTCCTCTTAGCATGATAAACAAGATTCAAAGAGAGTGA